>NW_026646224.1:0-113401 GCF_949987535.1 Balaenoptera acutorostrata | reverse complement strand
CGCGTTAGGGTTAGGGTAGGGGTTAGGGTTAGGGTACGCGTTAGGGTGAGGGTAGTTATTAAACCTATCCCACTCTCTAGATACCCCTTAGCACGTAAAGGAATATTATTTGGGGGTCCAGCCATGGAGAAGAGTTTAGACACTAGGAGAAGATAAGGAACACACCCATTATCACGAAATCACATTAGGATTCTCTTTTTAACCTGGTCCTTAAAACACTAGTGCTTAGGAAATCTATTGGAGGCAGAAGCAGTCAAGGGTAGCTTAGGGTTAGGGTTAGGGTTAGGGTGAGGGCTAGGGTATGGCTTAGGGTACGGGTTCGGGGAGGGGTTCGGGTAGGGCGTAGGGTATGGGTTAGTGTTAGGGTTAGGGTTAGTGTTATGGTTAGGGCTCGGTTTAGGATACGGGTTAGGATTAGGGTACGCGTTAGGGTTAGGGTAGGGGTTAGGGTTAGGGTACGTGTTAGGGTGAGGGTAGTTATTAAACCTATCACACTCTCTAGATACCCCGTAGCACATAAAGTAATACTATTTGGTGGTCCAGCCATGGAGAAGAGTTTAGACACAAGGAGAAGATAAGGAACACACCCATTATCACGAAATCACATTAGGATTCTCTTTTTAACCTGTTCCTTAAAACACTAGTGCTTAGGAAATCTATTGGAGGCAGAAGCAGTCAAGGGTAGCTTAGGGTTAGGGTTAGGGTTAGGGTGAGGGTTAGGGTACGGCTTAGGTTACGGGTTCGGGGAGGGGTTCGGGTAGGGCGTAGGGTATGGGTTAGGGTTAGGGTTAGGGCTAGTGTTAGGTTTAGGGCTCGGTTTAGGGTACGGGTTAGGATTAGGGTACGCGTTAGGGTTAGGGTAGGGGTTAGGGTTAGGGTACGCGTTAGGGTGAGGGTAGTTATTAAACCTATCCCACTCTCTAGATACCCCTTAGCACTTAAAGGAATATTATTTGGGGGTCCAGCCATGGAGAAGTGTTTAGACACGAGGAGAAGATAAGGAACACACCCATTATCAAGAAATCACATTAGGATTCTCTTTTTAACCTGTTCCTTAAAATACTAGTGCTTAGGAAATCTATTGGAGGAAGAAGCAGTCAAGCGTAGCTTAGGGTTAGGGTTAGGGTTAGGGTGAGGGTTAGGGTACGACTTAGGGTACGGGTTCGGGGAGGGGTTCGGGTAGGGCGTAGGGTATGTGTTAGGGTAAGGGTTAGGGTTAGTGTTAGGTTTAGGGCTCGGTTAAGGGTACGGGTTAGGTTTAGGGTACGCGTTAGTGTTAGGGTAGTGGTTAGGGTTAGGGTACGCTTTAGGGTGAGGGTAGTTATTAAACCTATCCCACTCTCTAGATACCCCTTAGCACGTAAAGTAATATTATTTGGGGGTCCAGCCATGGAGAAGAGTTTAGACACTAGGAGAAGACAAGGAACACACCCATTATCAAGAAATCACATTAGGATTCTCTTTTTAACCTGTTCCTTAAAACACTAGTGCTTAGGAAATCTATTGGAGGCAGAAGCCGTCAAGGGTAGCTGAGGGTTAGGGTTAGGGTTAGGGTGAGGGTTAGGGTACGGCTTAGGGTACGGGTTCGGGGAGGGGTTCGGGTAGGGCGTAGGGTATGGGTTAGGGTTAGTGTTAGGGTTAGGGCTCGGTTTAGGGTACGGGTTAGGATTAGGGTACGCGTTAGGGTTAGGGTAGGGGTTAGGGTTAGTGTACGCGTTAGGGTGAGGGTAGTTATTAAACCTATCCCACTCTCTAGATACCCCTTAGCACGTACAGGAATATTATTGGGGGTCCAGCCATGGAGAATAGTTTAGACACTAGGAGAAGATAAGGAACAGACCCATTATCACGAAATCACATTAGGATTCTCTTTTTAACCTGTTCCTTAAAACACTAGTGCTTAGGAAATCTATTGGTGGCAGAAGCAATCAAGGGTAGCTTAGGGTTAGGGTTAGGGTTAGGGTGAGGGTTAGGGTTTGGCTTAGGGTACGGGTTCGGGGAGGGGTTCGGGTAGGGCGTAGGGTATGGGTTAGGTATAGGGTTAGGGCTAGTGTTAGGGTTGGGCTCGGTTTAGGTTATGGGTTAGGATTAGGGTACGCGTTAGGGTTAGGGTAGGGGTTAGGGTTAGGGTACGCGTTAGGTTGGGGGTAGTTATTAAACCTATCACACTCTCTAGATACCCCTTAGCACGTAAAGGTATATTATTTGGGGGTCCTGCCATAGAGAAGAGTTTAGACACGAGGAGAAGATAAGGAACACACCCATTATCACGAAATCACATTAGGATTCTCTTTTTAACCTGTTCCTTAAAACACTAGTGCTTAGGAAATCTATTGGAGGCAGAAGCCGTCAAGGGTAGCTTAGGGTTAGGGTTAGGGTTAGGGTGAGGGTTAGGGTACGGTTTAGGGTACGGGTTCGGGGAGGGGTTCGGGTAGGGCGTAGGGTATGGGTTAGGGTTAGGGTTAGAGTTAGTGTTAGGGTTAGGGCTCGGTTTAGGGTACGGGTTAGGATTACGGTACGCGCTAGGGTTAGGGTAGGGGTTAGGGTTAGGGTACGCGTTAGGGTGAGGGTAGTTATTAAACCTATCCCACTCTCTAGATACCCCTTAGCACGTAAAAGAATATTATTTGGGGGTCCAGCCATGGAGAAGAGTTTAGACACTAGGAGAAGATAAGGAACACACCCATTATCACGAAATCACATTAGGATTCTCTTTTTAACCTGTTCCTTAAAACACTAGTGCTTAGGAAATCTATTGGAGGCAGAAGCAGTCAAGGGTAGCTTAGGGTTAGTGTTAGGGTTAGGGTGAGGGCTAGGGTATGGCTTAGGGTACGGGTTCGGGGAGGGGTTCGGGTAGGGCGTAGGGTATGGGTTAGGGTTAGGGTTAGGGCTAGCGTTAGGTTTAGGGCTCGGTTTAGGGTACGGGTTAGGATTAGGGTACGCGTTAGGGTTAGGGTAGGGGTTAGGGTTAGGGTACGCGTTAGGTTGAGGGTAGTTATTAAACCTATCCCACTCTCTAGATACCCCTTAGCACGTAAAGGAATATTATTTGGGGGTCCAGCCATGGAGAAGAGTTTAGACACGAGGAGAAGATAAGGAACACACCCATTATCAAGAAATCACATTAGGATTCTCTTTTTAACCTGTTCCTTAATACACTAGTGCTTACGAAATCTATTGGAGGCAGAAGCAGTCAAGGGTAGCTTAGGGTTAGGGTTAGGGTTAGGGTGAGGGTTAGGGTACGGCTTAGGGTACGGGTTCGGGCAGGGGTTCGGGTAGGGCGCAGGGTATGGGTTAGGGTTAGGGTTAGGGTTAGTGTTAGGGTTAGGGCTCGGTTAGGGTACGGTTTAGGATTAGGGTACGTGTTAGGGTTAGGGTAGGGGTTAGGGTTAGTTTACGCATTAGGGTGAGGGTAGTTATTAAACCTATCCCACTCTCTAGATACCCCTTAGCACGTAAAGGAATATTAATGGGGGTCCAGCCATGGAGAAGAGTTTAGACACTAGGAGAAGATAAGGAACACACCCATTATCACGAAATCACATTAGGATTCTCTTTTTAACCTGTTCCTTAAAACACTAGTGCTTAGGAAATCTATTGGAGGCAGAAGCAGTAAAGGGTAGCTTAGGGTTAGGGTTAGGGTTAGGGTGAGGGTTAGGGTATGGCTTAGAATACGGGTTCGGGGAGGGGTTCGGGTAGGGCGTAGGGTATGGGTTAGGGTTAGGGTTAGGTTTAGTGTTAGGGTTAGGGCTCGGTTTAGGGTACGGGTTAGGATTAGGGTACGTGTTAGTGTTAGGGTAGGGGTTAGGGTTAGGGTACGCGATAGGGTGAGGTTAGTTATTAAACCTATCCCACTCTGTAGATACCCCTTAGCACGTAAAGGAATATTATTTGGTGGTCCAGCCATGGAGAAGAGTTTAGACACTAGGAGAAGATAAGGAACACACCCATTATCAAGAAATCACATTAGGATTCTCTTTTTAACCTGTTCCTTAAAACACTAGTGCTTAGGAAATCTATTGGAGGCAGAAGCAGTCAAGGGTAGCTTAGGGTTAGGGTTAGGGTTAGGGTGAGGGTTAGGGTACGGCTTAGGGTAGGGGTTCGGGGAGGGGTTCGGGTAGGGCGTAGGGTATGGGTTAGGGTTAGGGTTAGGGTTAGTGTTAGGGTTAGGGCTCGGTTTAGGGTACGGGTTAGGATTAGGGTACGCGTTAGGGTTAGGGTAGGGGTTAGGGTTAGTGTACGCGTTAGGGTTAGGTTAGTTATTAAACCTATCCCACTCTCTAGATACCCCTTAGCACGTAAAGGAATATTAATGGGGGTCCAGCCATGGAGAAGAGTTTAGACACGAGGAGAAGATAAGGAACACACCCATTATCAAGAAATCACATTAGGATTCTCTTTTTAACCTGTTCCTTAAAACACTAGTGCTTAGGAAATCTATTGGAGGCAGAAGCAGTCAAGGGTAGCTTAGGGTTAGGGTTAGGGTTAGGGTGAGGGTTAGGGTACGGCTTAGGGTACGGGTTCGGGGAGGGGTTCGGGTAAGGCGTAGGGTATGGGTTACGGTTAGGGTTAGGGCAAGGGTTAGGGTTAGGGCTCGGTTTAGGGTACGGGTTAGGATTAGGGTACGCGTTAGGGTTAGGGTAGGGGTTAGGGTTAGGGTACGCGTTAGGGTGAGGGTAGTTATTAAACCTATCCCACTCTCTAGATACCCCTTAGCACGTAAAGGAATATTATTTGGGGGTCCAGCCATGGAGAAGAGTTTAGACACGAGGAGAAGATAAGGAACACACCCATTATCAAGAAATCACATTAGGATTCTCTTTTTAACCTGTTCCTTAAAACACTAGTGCTTAGGAAATCTATTGGAGGCAGAAGCAGTCAAGGGTAGCTTAGGGTTAGGGTTAGGGTTAGGGTGAGGGTTAGGGTACGGCTTAGGGTACGGGTTCGGGGAGGGGTTCGGGTAGGGCGTAGGGAATGGGTTAGGGTTAGGGTTAGGGTTAGTGTTAGGTTTAGGGCTCGGTTTAGGGTACGGGTTAGGATTAGGGTACGCGTTAGTGTTAGGGTAGTGGTTAGGGTTAGGGTACGCTTTAGGGTGAGGGTAGTTATTAAACCTATCCCACTCTCTAGATACCCCTTAGCACGTAAAGGAATATTATTTGGGGGTCCAGGCATGGAGAAGAGTTTAGACACTAGGAGAAGATAAGGAACACACCCATTATCAAGAAATCACAATATGATTCTCTTATTAAACTGTTCCTTAAAACACTAGTGCTTAGGAAATCTATTGGAGGCAGAAGCAGTCAAGGGTAGCTTAGGGTTAGAGTTAGGGTTAGGGTGAGGTTTAGGGTACGGCTTAGGGTACGGGTTCGGGGAGGGGTTCGGGTAGGGCGTAGGGTATGGGTTAGGGTTAGGGTTAGGGTTAGTGTTAGGGTTAGGGCTCGGTTTAGGGTACGGGTTAGGATTAGGGTACACGCTAGGGTTAGGGTAGGGGTTAGGGTTAGGGTACGCGTTAGGGTGAGGGTAGTTATTAAACCTATCCCACTCTCTAGATACCCCTTAGCACGTAAAGGAATATTAATGGGGGTCCAGCCATGGAGAAGAGTTTAGACACTAGGAGAAGATAAGGAACACACCCATTATCACGAAATCACATTAGGATTCTCTTTTTAACCTGTTCCTTAAAACACTAGTGCTTAGGAAATCTATTGGAGGCAGAAGCAGTCAAGGGTAGCTTAGGGTTAGGGTTAGGGTTAGGGTGAGGGTTAGGGTATGGCTTAGGGTACGGGTTCGGGGAGGGGTTCGGGTAGGGCGTAGGGTATGGGTTAGGGTTAGGGTTAGGTTTAGTGTTAGGGTTAGGGCTCGGTTTAGGGTACGGGTTAGGATTAGGGTACGTGTTAGTGTTAGGGTAGGGGTTAGGGTTAGGGTACGCGATAGGGTGAGGTTAGTTATTAAACCTATCCCACTCTGTAGATACCCCTTAGCACGTAAAGGAATATTATTTGGTGGTCCAGCCATGGAGAAGAGTTTAGACACTAGGAGAAGATAAGGAACACACCCATTATCAAGAAATCACATTAGGATTCTCTTTTTAACCTGTTCCTTAAAACACTAGTGCTTAGGAAATCTATTGGAGGCAGAAGCAGTCAAGGGTAGCTTAGGGTTAGGGTTAGGGTTAGGGTGAGGGTTAGGGTACGGCTTAGGGTAGGGGTTCGGGGAGGGGTTCGGGTAGGGCGTAGGGTATGGGTTAGGGTTAGGGTTAGGGTTAGTGTTAGGGTTAGGGCTCGGTTTAGGGTACGGGTTAGGATTAGGGTACGCGTTAGGGTTAGGGTAGGGGTTAGGGTTAGTGTACGCGTTAGGGTTAGGTTAGTTATTAAACCTATCCCACTCTCTAGATACCCCTTAGCACGTAAAGGAATATTAATGGGGGTCCAGCCATGGAGAAGAGTTTAGACACGAGGAGAAGATAAGGAACACACCCATTATCAAGAAATCACATTAGGATTCTCTTTTTAACCTGTTCCTTAAAACACTAGTGCTTAGGAAATCTATTGGAGGCAGAAGCAGTCAAGGGTAGCTTAGGGTTAGGGTTAGGGTTAGGGTGAGGGTTAGGGTACGGCTTAGGGTACGGGTTCGGGGAGGGGTTCGGGTAAGGCGTAGGGTATGGGTTAGGGTTAGGGTTAGGGCAAGGGTTAGGGTTAGGGCTCGGTTTAGGGTACGGGTTAGGATTAGGGTACGCGTTAGGGTTAGGGTAGGGGTTAGGGTTAGGGTACGCTTTAGGGTGAGGGTAGTTATTAAACCTATCCCACTCTCTAGATACCCCTTAGCACGTAAAGGAATATTATTTGGGGGTCCAGGCATGGAGAAGAGTTTAGACACTAGGAGAAGATAAGGAACACACCCATTATCAAGAAATCACAATATGATTCTCTTATTAAACTGTTCCTTAAAACACTAGTGCTTAGGAAATCTATTGGAGGCAGAAGCAGTCAAGGGTAGCTTAGGGTTAGGGTTAGGGTTAGGGTGAGGTTTAGGGTACGGCTTATGGTACGGGTTCGGGGAGGGGTTCGGGTAGGGCGTAGGGTATGGGTTAGGGTTAGGGTTAGGGTTAGTGTTAGGGTTAGGGCTCGGTTTAGGGTACGGGTTAGGATTAGGGTACACGCTAGGGTTAGGGTAGGGGTTAGGGTTAGGGTACGCGTTAGGGTGAGGGTAGTTATTAAACCTATCCCACTCTCTAGATACCCCTTAGCACTTAAAGGAATATTATTTGGGGGTCCAGCCATGGAGAAGAGTTTAGACACGAGGAGAAGATAAGGAACACACCCATTATCAAGAAATCACATTAGGATTCTCTTTTTAACCTGTTCCTTAAAACACTAGTGCTTAGGAAATCTATTGGAGGCAGAAGCAGTCAAGGGTAGCTTAGGGTTAGGGTTAGGGTTAGGGTGAGGGTTAGGGAACGGCTTAGGGTACGGGTTCGGGGAGGGATTCGGGTAGGGCGTAGGGTATGGGTTAGAGTTAGGGTTAGGGTTAGTGTTAGGGTTAGGGCTCAGTTTAGGGTACGGGTTAGGATTAGGGTACGCGTTAGTGTTAGGGTAGGGGTTAGGGTTAGGGTACGCTTTAGGGTGAGGATAGTTATTAAACCTATCCCACACTCTAGATACCCCTTAGCACGTAAAGGAATATTATTTGGGGGTCCAGCCATGGAGAAGGGTTTAGACACTAGGAGAAGATAAGGAACACACCCATTATCTAGAAATCACAATATGATTCTCTTTTTAAACTGTTCCTTAAAACACTAGTGCTTAGGAAATCTATTGGAGGCAGAAGCAGTCAAGGGTAGCTTAGGGTTAGGGTTAGGGTTAGGGTGAGGGTTAGGGTACGGCTTAGGGTACGGGTTCGGGGAGGGATTCGGGTAGGGCGTAGGGTATGGGTTAGAGTTAGGGTTAGGGTTAGTGTTAGGGTTAGGGCTCAGTTTAGGGTACGGGTTAGGATTAGGGTACGCGTTAGTGTTAGGGTAGGGGTTAGGGTTAGGGTACGCTTTAGGGTGAGGATAGTTATTAAACCTATCCCACACTCTAGATACCCCTTAGCACGTAAAGGAATATTATTTGGGGGTCCAGCCATGGAGAAGGGTTTAGACACTAGGAGAAGATAAGGAACACACCCATTATCAAGAAATCACAATATGATTCTCTTTTTAAACTGTTCCTTAAAACACTAGTGCTTAGGAAATCTATTGGAGGCAGAAGCAGTCAAGGGTAGCTTAGGGTTAGGGTTAGGGTTAGGGTGAGGGTTCGGGTACGGCTTAGGGTACGGGTTCGGGGAGGGTTTCGGGTAGGGCGTAGGGTATGGGTTAGTGTTAGGGTTAGGGCTAGTGTTAGGGTTAGGGCTCGGTTTAGGGTACGGGTTAGGATTCGGGTACGCGTTAGGGTTAGGGTAGGGGTTAGGGTTAGGGTACGCGTTAGGGTGAGGGTAATTATTAAACCTATCCCACTCTCTAGATACCCCTTAGCACGTAAAGGAATATTATTTGGGGGTCCAGCCATGGAGAATAGTTTAGACACGAGGAGAAGATAAGGAACACACCCATTATCAAGAAATCACATTAGGATTCTCTTTTTAACCTGTTCCTTAAAACACTAGTGCTTAGGAAATCTATTGGAGGCAGAAGCCGTCAAGGGTAGCTTAGGGTTAGGGTTAGGGTTAGGGTGAGGGTTAGGGTACGGTTTAGGGTACGGGTTCAGGGAGGGGTTCGGGTAGGGCGTAGGGTATTGGTTAGGGTTAGGGTTAGAGTTAGTGTTAGGGTTAGGGCTCGGTTTAGGGTACGGGTTAGGATTAGGGTACGCGCTAGGGTTAGGGTAGGGGTTAGGGTTAGGGTACGCGTTAGGGTGAGGGTAGTTATTAAACCTATCACACTCTCTAGATACCCCTTAGCACGTAAAGGAATATTATTTGAGCGTCGAGCCATGGAGAAGAGTTTAGACACTAGGAGAAGATAAGGAACACACCCATTATCACGAAATCACATTAGGATTCTCTTTTTAACCTGTTCCTTAAAACACTAGTGCTTAGGAAATCTATTGGAGGCAGAAGCCGTCAAGGGTAGCTTAGGGTTAGGGTTAGTGTTAGGGTGAGGGTTAGGGTACGGTTTAGGGTACGGGTTCAGGGAGGGGTTCGGGTAGGGCGTAGGGTATTGGTTAGGGTTAGGGTTAGAGTTAGTGTTAGGGTTAGGGCTCGGTTTAGGGTACGGTTTAGGATTAGGGTACGCGCTAGGGTTAGGGTAGGGGTTAGGGTTAGGGTACGCGTTAGGGTGAGGGTAGTTATTAAACCTATCACACTCTCTAGATACCCCTTAGCACGTAAAGGAATATTATTTGGGGGTCCAGCCATGGAGAAGAGTTTAGACACTAGGAGAAGATAAGGAACACACCCATTATCACGAAATCACATTAGGATTCTCTTTTTAACCTGTTCCTTAAAACACTAGTGCTTAGGAAATCTATTGGAGGCAGAAGCAGTCAAGGGTAGCTTAGGGTTAGGGTTAGGGTTAGGGTGAGGGTTAGGGTATGGCTTAGGGTACGGGTTCGGGGAGGGGTTCGGGGAGGGCGTAGGGTATGGGTTAGGGTTAGGGTTAGGGTTAGTGTTAGGGTTAGGGCTCGGTTTAGGGTACGGGTTAGGATTAGGGTACACGTTAGGGTTAGGATAGGGGTTAGGGTTAGGGTACGCGTTAGGGTGAGGGTAGTTATTAAACCTATCACACTCTCTAGATACCCCTTAGCACGTACAGGAATATTATTTGGGGGTCCAGCCATGGAGAAGAGTTTAGACACTAGGAGAAGATAAGGAACACACCCATTATCACGAAATCACATTAGGATTCTCTTTTTAACCTGTTCCTTAAAACACTAGTGCTTAGGAAATCTATTGGAGGCAGAAGCAGTCAAGGGTAGCTTAGGGTTAGGGTTAGCGTTAGGGTGAGGGTTAGGGTACGGCTTAGGGTACGGGTTCGGGGAGGGGTTCGGGTAGGGCGTAGGGTATGGGTTAGGGTTAGGGTTAGGGCTAGTGTTAGGGTTAGGGCTCGGTTTAGGTTACGGGTTAGGATTAGGGTACGCGTTAGGGTTAGGGTAGGGGTTAGGGTTAGGGTACGCGTTAGGGTGAGGGTAGTTATTAAACCTATCCCACTCTCTAGATACCCCTTAGCACGTAAAGGAATATTATTTGGGGGTCCAGCCATGGAGAAGAGTTTAGACACGAGGAGAAGATAAGGAACACACCCATTATCAAGAAATCACATTAGGATTCTCTTTTTAACCTGTTCCTTAAAACACTAGTGCTTAGGAAATCTATTGGAGGCAGAAGCCGTCAAGGGTAGCTTAGGGTTAGGGTTAGGGTTAGGGTGAGGGTTAGGGTACGGTTTAGGGTACGGGTTCAGGGAGGGGTTCGGGTAGGGCGTAGGGTATGTGTTAGGGTTAGGGTTAGAGTTAGTGTTAGGGTTAGGGCTCGGTTTAGGGTACGGGTTAGGATTAGGGTATGCGTTAGGGTTAGGGTAGGTGTTAGGTTAGGGTACGCGTTAGGGTGAGGGTAGTTATTATACCTATCACACTCTCTAGATACCCCTTAGCACATAAAGGAATATTATTTGGGGGTCCAGCCATGGAGAAGAGTTTAGACACGAGGAGAAGATAAGGAACACACCCATTATCAAGAAATCACATTAGGATTCTCCTTTAAACCTGTTCCTTAAATCACTAGTGCTTAGGAAATCTATTGGAGGCAGAAGCCGTCAAGGGTAGCCTAGGGTTAGGGTTAGGGTTAGGGTGAGGGTTAGGGTACGGCTTAGGGTACGGGTTCGGCGAGGGATTCGGGTAGGGCGTAGGGTACGGGTTAGAGTTAGGGTTAGATTTAGTGTTAGGGTTAGGGCTCGGTTTAGGGTTAGGGTAGGGGTGAGGGTTAGGGTACGCGTTAGGGTGAGGGTAGTTATTAAACCTATCACACTCTCTAGATACCCGTAGCACGTAAAGGAATATTATTTGTGGGTCGAGCCATGGAGAAGAGTTTAGACACTAGGAGAAGATAAGGAACACACCCATTATCACGAAATCACATTAGGATTCTCTTTTTAACCTGTTCCTTAAAACACTAGTGCTTAGGAAATCTATTGGAGGCAGAAGCAGTCAAGGGTAGCTTAGGGTTAGGGTTAGGGTTAGGGTGAGGGTTAGGGTACGGCTTAGGGTACGGGTTCGGGGAGGGGTTCGGGTAGGGCGTAGGGTATGGGTTAGGGTTAGGGTTAGGGCTAGTGTTAGGGTTAGGGCTCGGTTTAGGGTACGGGTTAGGATTAGGGTACGCGTTAGGGTTAGGGTAGGGGTTAGGGTTAGGTTACGCGTTAGGGTGAGGGTAATTATTAAACCTATCCCACTCTCTAGATACCCCTTAGCACGTAAAGGAATATTATTTGGGGGTCCAGCCATGGAGAAGAGTTTAGACACGAGTAGAAGATAAGGAACACACCCATTATCAAGAAATCACATTAGGATTCTCTTTTTAACCTGTTCCTTAAAACACTAGTGCTTACGAAATCTATTGGAGGCAGAAGCAGTCAAGGGTAGCTTAGGGTTAGGGTTAGGGTTAGGGTGAGGGTTAGGGTACGGCTTAGGGTACGGGTTCGGGGAGGGGTTCGGGTAGGGCGTAGGGTATGGGTTAGGGTTAGGGTTAGGATTAGTGTTAGGGTTAGGGCTCGGTTTAGTGTACGGGTTAGGATTAGGGTACGCGTTAGTGTTAGGGTAGTGGTTAGGGTTAGGGTACGCTTTAGTGTGAGGGTAGTTATTAAACCTATCCCACTCTCTAGATACCCCTTAGCACGTAAGGGAATATTATTTGGGGGTCCAGCCATGGGAAAGAGTTTAGACACTAGGAGAAGATAAGGAACACACCCATTATCAAGAAATCACAATATGATTCTCTTTTTAAACTGTTCCTTAAAACACTAGTGCTTAGGAAATCTATTGGAGGCAGAAGCAGTCAAGGGTAGCTTAGGGTTAGGGTTAGGGTTAGGGTGAGGGTTAGGGTACGGCTTAGGGTACGGGTTCGGGGAGGGGTTCGGGTAGGGCGTAGGGTATTGGTTAGGGTTAGGGTTAGGGCTAGTGTTAGGGTTAGGGCTCGGTTTAGGGTACGGGTTAGGATTAGGGTACGCGTTAGGGTTAGGGTAGGGGTTAGGGTTAGGGAACGCGTTAGGGTGAGGGTAGTTATTAAACCTATCCCACTCTCTAGATACCCCTTAGCACGTAAAGGAATATTATTTGGGGTCCAGCCATGGAGAAGAGTTTAGACACGAGGAGAAGATAAGGAACACACCCATTATCAAGAAATCACATTAGGATTCTCTTTTTAACCTGTTCCTTAAAACACTAGTGCTTAGGAAATCTATTGGAGGCAGAAGCCGTCAAGGGTAGCTTAGGGTTAGGGTTAGGGTTAGGGTGAGGGTTAGGGTACGGTTTAGGGTACGGGTTCAGGGAGGGGTTCGGGTAGGGCGTAGGGTATTGGTTAGGGTTAGGGTTAGAGTTAGTGTTAGGGTTAGGGCTCGGTTTAGGGTACGGGTTAGGATTAGGGTACGCGCTAGGGTTAGGGTAGGGGTTAGGGTTAGGGTACGCGTTAGGGTGAGGGTAGTTATTAAACCTATCACACTCTCTAGATACCCCTTAGCACGTAAAGGAATATTATTTGAGCGTCGAGCCATGGAGAAGAGTTTAGACACTAGGAGAAGATAAGGAACACACCCATTATCACGAAATCACATTAGGATTCTCTTTTTAACCTGTTCCTTAAAACACTAGTGCTTAGGAAATCTATTGGAGGCAGAAGCCGTCAAGGGTAGCTTAGGGTTAGGGTTAGTGTTAGGGTGAGGGTTAGGGTACGGTTTAGGGTACGGGTTCAGGGAGGGGTTCGGGTAGGGCGTAGGGTATTGGTTAGGGTTAGGGTTAGAGTTAGTGTTAGGGTTAGGGCTCGGTTTAGGGTACGGGTTAGGATTAGGGTACGCGCTAGGGTTAGGGTAGGGGTTAGGGTTAGGGTACGCGTTAGGGTGAGGGTAGTTATTAAACCTATCACACTCTCTAGATACCCCTTAGCACGTAAAGGAATATTATTTGGGCGTCGAGCCATGGAGAAGAGTTTAGACACTAGGAGAAGATAAGGAACACACCCATTATCACGAAATCACATTAGGATTCTCTTTTTAACCTGTTCCTTAAAACACTAGTGCTTAGGAAATCTATTGGAGGCAGAAGCAGTCAAGGGTAGCTTAGGGTTAGGGTTAGGGTTAGGGTGAGGGTTAGGGTATGGCTTAGGGTACGGGTTCGGGGAGGGGTTCGGGGAGGGCGTAGGGTATGGGTTAGGGTTAGGGTTAGGGTTAGTGTTAGGGTTAGGGCTCGGTTTAGGGTACGGGTTAGGATTAGGGTACGCGTTAGGGTTAGGGTAGGGGTTAGGGTTAGGGTACGCGTTAGGGTGAGGGTAGTTATTAAACCTATCACACTCTCTAGATACCCTTTAGCACGTACAGGAATATTATTTGGGGGTCCAGCCATGGAGAAGAGTTTAGACACTAGGAGAAGATAAGGAACACACCCATTATCACGAAATCACATTAGGATTCTCTTTTTAACCTGTTCCTTAAAACACTAGTGCTTAGGAAATCTATTGGAGGCAGAAGCAGTCAAGGGTAGCTTAGGGTTAGGGTTAGCGTTAGGGTGAGGGTTAGGGTACGGCTTAGGGTACGGGTTCGGGGAGGGGTTCGTGTAGGGCGTAGGGTATGGGTTAGGGTTAGGGTTAGGGCTAGTGTTAGGGTTAGGGCTCGGTTTAGGTTACGGGTTAGGATTAGGGTACGCGTTAGGGTTAGGGTAGGGGTTAGGGTTAGGGTACGCGTTAGGGTGAGGGTAGTTATTAAACCTATCCCACTCTCTAGATACCCCTTAGCACGTAAAGGAATATTATTTGGGGGTCCAGCCATGGAGAAGAGTTTAGACACGAGGAGAAGATAAGGAACACACCCATTATCAAGAAATCACATTAGGATTCTCTTTTTAACCTGTTCCTTAAAACACTAGTGCTTAGGAAATCTATTGGAGGCAGAAGCCGTCAAGGGTAGCTTAGGGTTAGGGTTAGGGTTAGGGTGAGGGTTAGGGTACGGTTTAGGGTACGGGTTCAGGGAGGGGTTCGGGTAGGGCGTAGGGTATGTGTTAGGGTTAGGGTTAGAGTTAGTGTTAGGGTTAGGGCTCGGTTTAGGGTACGGGTTAGGATTAGGGTATGCGTTAGGGTTAGGGTAGGGGTTAGGTTAGGGTACGCGTTAGGGTGAGGGTAGTTATTATACCTATCACACTCTCTAGATACCCCTTAGCACATAAAGGAATATTATTTGGGGGTCCAGCCATGGAGAAGAGTTTAGACACGAGGAGAAGATAAGGAACACACCCATTATCAAGAAATCACATTAGGATTCTCCTTTAAACCTGTTCCTTAAATCACTAGTGCTTAGGAAATCTATTGGAGGCAGAAGCCGTCAAGGGTAGCCTAGGGTTAGGGTTAGGGTTAGGGTGAGGGTTAGGGTACGGCTTAGGGTACGGGTTCGGCGAGGGATTCGGGTAGGGCGTAGGGTACGGGTTAGAGTTAGGGTTAGATTTAGTGTTAGGGTTAGGGCTCGGTTTAGGGTTAGGGTAGGGGTGAGGGTTAGGGTACTCGTTAGGGTGAGGGTAGTTATTAAACCTATCACACTCTCTAGATACCCGTAGCACGTAAAGGAATATTATTTGTGGGTCGAGCCATGGAGAAGAGTTTAGACACTAGGAGAAGATAAGGAACACACCCATTATCACGAAATCACATTAGGATTCTCTTTTTAACCTGTTCCTTAAAACACTAGTGCTTAGGAAATCTATTGGAGGCAGAAGCAGTCAAGGGGAGCTTAGGGTTAGGGTTAGGGTTAGGGTGAGGGTTAGGGTACGGCTTAGGGTACGGGTTCGGGGAGGGGTTCGGGTAGGGCGTAGGGTATGGGTTAGGGTTAGGGTTAGGGCTAGTGTTAGGGTTAGGGCTCGGTTTAGGGTACGGGTTAGGATTAGGGTACGCGTTTGGGTTAGGGTAGGGGTTAGGGTTAGGGTACGCGTTAGGGTGAGGGTAATTATTAAACCTATCCCACTCTCTAGATACCCCTTAGCACGTAAAGGAATATTATTTGGGGGTCCAGCCATGGAGAAGAGTTTAGACACGAGTAGAAGATAAGGAACACACCCATTATCAAGAAATCACATTAGGATTCTCTTTTTAACCTGTTCCTTAAAACACTAGTGCTTAGGAAATCTATTGGAGGCAGAAGCCGTCAAGGGTAGCTTAAAGGTTAGGGTTAGGGTTAGGGTGAGGGTTAGGGTACGGTTTAGGGTACGGGTTCAGGGAGGGGTTCGGGTAGGGCGTAGGGTATTGGTTAGGGTTAGGGTTAGAGTTAGTGTTAGGGTTAGGGCTCGGTTTAGGGTACGGGTTAGGATTAGGGTACGCGCTAGGGTTAGGGTAGGGGTTAGGGTTAGGGTACGCGTTAGGGTGAGGGTAGTTATTAAACCTATCCCACTCTCTAGATACCCCTTAGCACGTAAAGGAATATTATTTGGGGGTCCAGCCATGGAGAAGGGTTTAGACACTAGGAGAAGATAAGGAACACACCCATTATCAAGAAATCACAATATGATTCTCTTTTTAAACTGTTCTTTAAAACACTAGTGGTTAGGAAATCTATTGGAGGCAGAAGCAGTCAAGGGTAGCTTAGGGTTAGGGTTAGGGTTAGGGTGAGGGTTAGGGTACGGCTTAGGGTACGGGTTCGGGGAGGGTTTCGGGTAGGGCGTAGGGTATGGGTTAGGGTTAGGGTTAGGGTTAGTGTTAGGGTTAGGGCTCGGTTTAGGGTACGGGTTAGGATTAGGGTACTCGTTAGGGTTAGGGTAGCGGTTAGGGTTAGGGTACGCGTTAGGGTGAGGGTAGTTATTAAACCTATCACACTCTCTAGATACCCCTTAGCACGTAAAGTAATTTTATTTGGGGGTCCAGCCATGGAGAAGAGTTTAGACACTAGGAGAAGATAAGGAACACACCCATTATCACGAAATCACATTAGGATTCTCTTTTTAACCTGTTCCTTAAAACACTAGTGCTTAGGAAATCTATTGGAGGCAGAAGCAGTCAAGGGTAGCTTAGGGTTAGGGTTAGGTTTAGGGTGAGGGTTAGGGTACGGCTTAGGGTACAGGTTCGGGGAGGGGTTCGGGTAGGGCGTACGCTATGGGTTAGGGTTAGTTTTAGGGTTAGTGTTAGGGTTAGGGCTCGGTTTAGGGTACGGGTTAGGATTAGGGTACACGTTAGGGTTAGGGTAGGGGTTAGGGTTAGGGTATGTGATAGGGTGAGGTTAGTTATTAAACCTATCCCACTCTCTAGATACCCCTTTGCACGTAAAGGTGTATTATTTGGGGGTCCAGCCATGGAGAAGAGTTTAGACACTAGGAGAAGATAAGGAACACACCCATTATCAAGAAATCACATTAGGATTCTCTTTTTAACCTGTTCCTTAAAACACTAGTGCTTAGGAAATCTATTGGAGGCAGAAGCCGTCAAGGGTAGTTTAGGGTTAGGGTTAGGGTTAGGGTGAGGGTTAGGGTACTGTTTAGGGTACGGGTTCAGGGAGGGGTTCGGGTAGGGCGTAGGGTATGGGTTAGGGTTAGGGTTAGAGTTAGTGTTAGGGTTAGGGCTCGGTTTAGGGTACGGGTTAGGATTAGGGTAAGTGCTAGGGTTAGGGTAGGGGTTAGGGTTAGTGTACGCGTTAGGGTGAGGGTAGTTATTAAACCTATCCCACTCTCTAGATACCCCTTAGCACGTACAGGAATATTATTGGGGGTCCAGCCATGGAGAAGAGTTTAGACACTAGGAAAAGATAAGGAACACACCCATTATCACGAAATCACATTAGGATTCTCTTTTTAACCTGTTCCTTAAAACACTAGTGCTTAGGAAATCTATTGGAGGCAGAAGCAGTCAAGGGTAGCTTACGTTTAGGGTTAGGGTTAGGGTGAGGGTTAGGGTATGGCTTAGGGTACGGGTTCGGGGAGGGGTTCGGGTAGGGCGTAGGGTATGGGTTAGGGTTAGGGTTAGGGTTAGTGTTAGGGTTAGGGCTCGGTTTAGGGTACGGGTTAGGATTAGGGTACGCGTTAGGGTTAGGGTAGGGGTTAGGGTGAGGGTACGCGTTAGGGTGGGGGTAGTTATTAAACCTATCACACTCTCTAGATACCCCTTAGCACGTAAAGGAATATTATTTGGGGGTCCAGACATGGAGAAGAGTTTAGACACTAGGAGAAGATAAGGAACACACCCATTATCACGAAATCACATTAGGATTCTCTTTTTAACATGTTCCTTAAAACACTAGTGCTTAGGAAATCTATTGGAGGCAGAAGCCGTCAAGGGTAGCTTAGGGTTAGGGTTAGGGTTAGGGTGAGGGTTAGGGTACGGCTTAGGGTACGGGTTCGGGGAGGTGTTCGGGTAGGGCGTAGGGTATGGGTTAGGGTTAGGGCTAGTGTTAGGGTTAGGTCTCTGTTTAGGTAAAGGTTAGGATTAGGGTACGTGTTAGGGTTAGGGTAGGGGTTACGGTTAGTGTATGCGTTAGGGTGAGGGTAGTTATTAAACCCATCACACTCTCTAGATACCCCTTAGCACGTAAAGGAATATTATTTGGGCGTCGAGCCATGGAGAAGAGTTTAGACACTAGGAGAAGATAAGGAACACACCCATTATCACGAAATCACATTAGGATTCTCTTTTTAACCTGTTCCTTAAAACACTAGTGCTTAGGAAATCTATTGGAGGCAGAAGCAGTCAAGGGTAGCTTAGGGTTAGGGTTAGGGTTAGGGTGAGGGTTAGGGTATGGCTTAGGGTACGGGTTCGGGGAGGGGTTCGGGTAGGGCGTAGGGTATGGGTTAGGGTTAGGGTTAGGGTTAGTGTTAGGGTTAGGGCTCGGTTTAGGGTACGGGTTAGGATTAGGGTACGCGCTAGGTTTAGGGTAGGGGTTAGGGTTAGGGTACGCGTTAGGGTGAGGGTAGTTATTAAACCTATCACACTCTCTAGATACCCCTTAGCACGTAAAGGAATATTATTTGGGGGTCCAGCCATGGAGAAGAGTTTAGACACGAGGAGAAGATAAGGAACACACCCATTATCAAGAAATCACATTAGGATTCTCCTTTAAACTGTTCCCTTAAATCACTAGTGCTTAGGAAATCTATTGGAGGCAGAAGCCGTCAAGGGTAGCTTAAGGTTAGGGTTAGGGTTACGGTGAGGGTTAGGGTACGGCTTAGGGTACGGGTTCGGGGAGGGGTTCGGGTAGGGCGTAGGGTATGGGTTAGAGTTAGGGTTAGGGTTAGTGTTAGGGTTAGGGCTCAGTTTAGGGTACGGATTAGGATTAGGGTACGCGTTAGTGTTAGGGTAGGGGTTAGGGTTAGGGTACGCTTTAGGGTGAGGGTAGTTATTAAACCTATCCCACTCTCTAGATACCCCTTAGCACGTAAAAGAATATTATTTGGGGGTCCAGCCATGGAGAAGGGTTTAGACACTAGGAGAAGATAAGGAACACACCCATTATCAAGAAATCACAATATGATTCTCTTTTTAAACTGTTCTTTAAAACACTAGTGGTTAGGAAATCTATTGGAGGCAGAAGCAGTCAAGGGTAGCTTAGGGTTAGGGTTAGGGTTAGGGTGAGGGTTAGGGTACGGCTTAGGGTACGGGTTCGGGGAGGGTTTCGGGTAGGGCGTAGGGTATGGGTTAGGGTTAGGGTTAGGGTTAGTGTTAGGGTTAGGGCTCGGTTTAGGGTACGGGTTAGGATTAGGGTACTCGTTAGGGTTAGGGTAGCGGTTAGGGTTAGGGTACGCGTTAGGGTGAGGGTAGTTATTAAACCTATCACACTCTCTAGATACCCCTTAGCACGTAAAGGAATTTTATTTGGGGGACCAGCCATGGAGAAGAGTTTAGACACTAGGAGAAGATAAGGAACACACCCATTATCACGAAATCACATTAGGATTCTCTTTTTAACCTGTTCCTTAAATCACTAGTGCTTAGGAAATCTATTGGAGGCAGAAGCAGTCAAGGGTAGCTTAGGGTTAGGGTTAGGTTTAGGGTGAGGGTTAGGGTACGGCTTAGGGTACAGGTTCGGGGAGGGGTTCGGGTAGGGCGTACGCTATGGGTTAGGGTTAGTTTTAGGGTTAGTGTTAGGGTTAGGGCTCGGTTTAGGGTACGGGTTAGGATTAGGGTACACGTTAGGGTTAGGGTAGGGGTTAGGGTTAGGGTATGTGATAGGGTGAGGTTAGTTATTAAACCTATCCCACTCTCTAGATACCCCTTTGCACGTAAAGGTATATCATTTGGGGGTCCAGCCATGGAGAAGAGTTTAGACACTAGGAGAAGATAAGGAACACACCCATTATCAAGAAATCACATTAGGATTCTCTTTTTAACCTGTTCCTTAAAACACTAGTGCTTAGGAAATCTATTGGAGGCAGAAGCCGTCAAGGGTAGTTTAGGGTTAGGGTTAGGGTTAGGGTGAGGGTTAGGGTACTGTTTAGTGTACGGGTTCAGGGAGGGGTTCGGGTAGGGCGTAGGGTATGGGTTAGGGTTAGGGTTAGAGTTAGTGTTAGGGTTAGGGCTCGGTTTAGGGTACGGGTTAGGATTAGGGTAAGTGCTAGGGTTAGGGTAGGGGTTAGGGTTAGTGTACGCGTTAGGGTGAGGGTAGTTATTAAACCTATCCCACTCTCTAGATACCCCTTAGCACGTACAGGAATATTATTGGGGGTCCAGCCATGGAGAAGAGTTTAGACACTAGGAAATGATAAGGAACACACCCATTATCACGAAATCACATTAGGATTCTCTTTTTAACCTGTTCCTTAAAACACTAGTGCTTAGGAAATCTATTGGAGGCAGAAGCAGTCAAGGGTAGCTTAGGGTTAGGGTTAGGGTTAGGGTGAGGGTTAGGGTATGGCTTAGGGTACGGGTTCGGGGAGGGGTTCGGGTAGGGCGTAGGGTATGGGTTAGGGTTAGGGTTAGGGTTAGTGTTAGGGTTAGGGCTCGGTTTAGGGTACGGGTTAGGATTAGGGTACGCGTTAGGGTTAGGGTAGGGGTTAGGGTTAGGGTACGCGTTAGGGTGGGGGTAGTTATTAAACCTATCACACTCTCTAGATACCCCTTAGCACGTAAAGGAATATTATTTGGGGGTCCAGACATGGAGAAGAGTTTAGACACTAGGAGAAGATAAGGAACACACCCATTATCACGAAATCACATTAGGATTCTCTTTTTAACCTGTTCCTTAAAACACTAGTGCTTAGGAAATCTATTGGAGGCAGAAGCCGTCAAGGGTAGCTTAGGGTTAGGGTTAGGGTTAGGGTGAGGGTTAGGGTACGGCTTAGGGTACGGGTTCGGGGAGGTGTTCGGGTAGGGCGTAGGGTATGGGTTAGGGTTAGGGCTAGTGTTAGGGTTAGGTCTCTGTTTAGGGTAAAGGTTAGGATTAGGGTACGTGTTAGGGTTAGGGTAGGGGTTACGGTTAGTGTATGCGTTAGGGTGAGGGTAGTTATTAAACCTATCACACTCTCTAGATACCCCTTAGCACGTAAAGGAATATTATTTGGGCGTCGAGCCATGGAGAAGAGTTTAGACACTAGGAGAAGATAAGGAACACACCCATTATCACGAAATCACATTAGGATTCTCTTTTTAACCTGTTCCTTAAAACACTAGTGCTTAGGAAATCTATTGGAGGCAGAAGCAGTCAAGGGTAGCTTAGGGTTAGGGTTAGGGTTAGGGTGAGGGTTAGGGTATGGCTTAGGGTACGGGTTCGGGGAGGGGTTCGGGGAGGGCGTAGGGTATGGGTTAGGGTTAGGGTTAGGGTTAGTGTTAGGGTTAGGGCTCGGTTTAGGGTACGGGTTAGGATTAGTGTACGCTTTAGGGTTAGGGTAGGGGTTAGGGTTAGGGTACGCGTTAGGGTGAGGGTAGTTATTAAACGTATCACACTCTCTAGATACCCCTTAGCACGTACAGGAATATTATTTGGGGGTCCAGCCATGGAGAAGAGTTTAGACACTAGGAGAAGATAAGGAACACACCCATTATCACGAAATCACATTAGGATTCTCTTTTTAACCTGTTCCTTAAAACACTAGTGCTTAGGAAATCTATTGGAGGCAGAAGCAGTCAAGGGTAGCTTAGGGTTAGGGTTAGCGTTAGGGTAAGGGTTAGGGTACGGCTTAGGGTACGGGTTCGGGGAGGGGTTCGGGTAGGGCGTAGGGTATGGGTTAGGGTTAGGGTTAGGGCTAGTGTTAGGGTTAGGGCTCGGTTTAGGGTACGGGTTAGGATTAGGGTACGCGTTAGGGTTAGGGTAGGGGTTAGGGTTAGGGTACGCGTTAGGGTGAGGGTAGTTATTAAACCTATCCCACTCTCTAGATACCCCTTAGCACGTAAAGGAATATTATTTGGGGGTCCAGCCATGGAGAAGAGTTTAGACACGAGGAGAAGATAAGGAACACACCCATTATCAAGAAATCACATTAGGATTCTCTTTTTAACCTGTTCCTTAAAACACTAGTGCTTAGGAAATCTATTGGAGGCAGAAGCCGTCAAGGGTAGCTTAGGGTTAGGGTTAGGGTTAGGGTGAGGGTTAGGGTACGGTTTAGGGTACGGGTTCAGGGAGGGGTTCGGGTAGGGCGTAGGGTATGGGTTAGGGTTAGGGTTAGAGTTAGTGTTAGGGTTAGGGCTCGGTTTAGGGTACGGGTTAGGTTTAGGGTACGCGCTAGGGTTAGGGTAGGGGTTAGGGTTAGGGTACACGTTAGGGTGAGGGTAGTTATTATACCTATGACACTCTCTAGATACCCCTTAGCACATAAAGGAATATTATTTGTGGGTCCAGCCATGGAGAAGAGTTTAGACACGAGGAGAAGATAAGGAACACACCCATTATCAAGAAATCACATTAGGATTCCCTTTTTAACCTGTTCCTTAAAACACTAGTGCTTAGGAAATCTATTGGAGGCAGAAGCCGTCAAGGGTAGCTTAGGGTTAGGGTTAGGGTTTGCGTGAGGGTTAGGGTACGGCTTACGATACGGGTTCGGGGAGGGGTTCGTGTAGGGCATAGTGTATGGGTTAGGGTTAGGGTTAGGGCTACTGTTAGGGTTAGGGCTCGGTTTAGGGTACGGGTTAGGATTAGGGTATGCGTTAGGGTTAGGGTAGGGGTTAGGTTAGGGTACGCGTTAGGGTGAGGGTAGTTATTAAACCTATCCCACTCTCTAGATACCCCTTAGCACGTAAAGGAATATTATTTGGGGGTCCAGCCATGGAGAAGAGTTTAGACACGAGGAGAAGATAAGGAACACACCCATTATCAAGAAATCACATTAGGATTCTCCTTTAAACCTGTTCATTAAATCACTAGTGCTTAGGAAATCTATTGGAGGCAGAAGCCGTCAAGGGTAGCCTAGGGTTAGGGTTAGGGTTAGGGTGAGGGTTAGGGTACGGCTTAGGGTACGGGTTCGGGGAGGGATTCGGGTAGGGCGTAGGGTATGGGTTAGAGTTAGGGTTAGATTTAGTGTTAGGGTTAGGGCTCGGTTTAGGGTTAGGGTTAGGGTTAGGGTTAGGGTACGCGTTAGGGTGAGGGTAGTTATTAAATCTATCACACTCTCTAGATACCCGTAGCACGTAAAGGAATATTATTTGGGGGTCGAGCCATGGAGAAGAGTTTAGACACTAGGAGAAGATAAGGAACACACCCATTATCACGAAATCACATTAGGATTCTCTTTTTAACCTGTTCCTTAAAACACTAGTGCTTAGGAAATCTATTGGAGGCAGAAGCAGTCAAGGGTAGCTTAGGGTTAGGGTTAGGGTTAGGGTGAGGGTTAGGGTACGGCTTAGGGTACGGGTTGGGGAGGGGTTCGGGTAGGGCGTAGGGTATGGGTTAGGGTTAGGGTTAGGGCCAGTGTTAGGGTTAGGGCTCGGTTTAGGGTACGGGTTAGGATTAGGGTACGCGTTAGGGTTAGGGTAGGGGTTAGGGTTAGGGTACGCGTTAGGGTGAGGGTAATTATTAAACCTATCCCACTCTCTAGATACCCCTTAGCACGTAAAGGAATATTATTTGGGGGTCCAGCCATGGAGAAGAGTTTAGACACGAGTAGAAGATAAGGAACACACCCATTATCAAGAAATCACATTAGGATTCTCTTTTTAACCTGTTCCTTAAAACACTAGTGCTTAGGAAATCTATTGGAGGCAGAAGCCGTCAAGGGTAGCTTAAAGGTTAGGATTAGGGTTAGGGTGAGGGTTAGGGTACGGTTTAGGGTACGGGTTCAGGGAGGGGTTCGGGTAGGGCGTAGGGTATTGGTTAGGGTTAGGGTTAGAGTTAGTGTTAGGGTTAGGGCTCGGTTTAGGGTACGGGTTAGGATTAGGGTACGCGCTAGGGTTAGGGTAGGGGTTAGGGTTAGGGTACGCGTTAGGGTGAGGGTAGTTATTAAACCTATCCCACTCTCCAGATACCCCTTAGCACGTAAAGGAATATTATTTGGGGGTCCAGCCATGGAGAAGAGTTTAGACACGAGGAGAAGATAAGGAACACACCCATTATCAAGAAATCACATTAGGATTCTCCTTTAAACCTGTTCCTTAAATCACTAGTGCTTAGGAAATCTATTGGAGGCAGAAGCCGTCAAGGGTAGCTTAAGGTTAGGGTTAGGGTTAGGGTGAGGGTTAGGGTACGGCTTAGGGTACGGGTTCGGGGAGGGGTTCGGGTAGGGCGTAGGGTATGGGTTAGAGTTAGGGTTAGGGTTAGTGTTAGGGTTAGGGCTCAGTTTAGGGTACGGATTAGGATTAGGGTACGCGTTAGTGTTAGGGTAGGGGTTAGGGTTAGGGTACGCTTTAGGGTGAGGGTAGTTATTAAACCTATCCCACTCTCTAGATACCCCTTAGCACGTAAAGGAATATTATTTGGGGGTCCAGCCATGGAGAAGGCTTTAGACACTAGGAGAAGATAAGGAACACACCCATTATCAAGAAATCACAATATGATTCTCTTTTTAAACTGTTCTTTAAAACACTAGTGGTTAGGAAATCTATTGGAGGCAGAAGCAGTCAAGGGTAGCTTAGGGTTAGGGTTAGGGTTAGGGTGAGGGTTAGGGTACGGCTTAGGGTACGGGTTCGGGGAGGGTTTCGGGTAGGGCGTAGGGTATGGGTTAGGGTTAGGGTTAGGGTTAGTGTTAGGGTTAGGGCTCGGTTTAGGGTACGGGTTAGGATTAGGGTACTCGTTAGGGTTAGGGTAGCGGTTAGGGTTAGGGTACGCGTTAGGGTGAGGGTAGTTATTAAACCTATCACACTCTCTAGATACCCCTTAGCACGTAAAGGAATTTTATTTGGGGGTCCAGCCATGGAGAAGAGTTTAGACACTAGGAGAAGATAAGGAACACACCCATTATCACGAAATCACATTAGGATTCTCTTTTTAACCTGTTCCTTAAAACACTAGTGCTTAGGAAATCTATTGGAGGCAGAAGCAGTCAAGGGTAGCTTAGGGTTAGTGTTAGGGTTAGGGTGAGGGTTAGGGTACGGCTTAGGGTACAGGTTCGGGGAGGGGTTCGGGTAGGGCGTAGGGTATGGGTTAGGGTTAGGGTTAGGGCTAGTGTTAGGGTTAGGGCTCGGTTTAGGGTACGGGTTAGGAATAGGGTTGCGTTAGGGTTAGGGAAGGGGTTAGGGTTAGGGTACAGGTTAGGGTGAGGGTAGTTATTAAACCTATCCCACTCTCTAGATACCCCTTAGCACGTAAAGGAATATTATTTGGGGGTCCAGCCATGGAGAACAGTTTAGACACGAGGAGAAGATAAGGAACACACCCATTATCAAGAAATCACATTAGGATTCTCTTTTTAACCTGTTCCTTAAAACACTAGTGCTTAGGAAATCTATTGGAGGCAGAAGCCGTCAAGGGTAGTTTAGGGTTAGGGTGAGGGTTAGGGTACTGTTTAGGGTACGGGTTCAGGGAGGGGTTCGGGTAGGGCGTAGGGTATGTGTTAGGGTTAGGGTTAGAGTTAGTGTTAGGGTTAGGGCTCGGTTTAGGGTACGGGTTAGGATTAGGGTAAGTGCTAGGGTTAGGGTAGTGGTTAGGGTTAGTGTACGCGTTAGGGTGAGGGTAGTTATTAAAGCTATCCCACTCTCTAGATACCCCTTAGCACGTACATGAATATTATTGGGGGTCCAGCCATGGAGAAGAGTTTAGACACTAGGAAAAGATAAGGAACACACCCATTATCACGAAATCACATTAGGATTCTCTTTTTAACCTGTTCCTTAAAACACTAGTGCTTAGGAAATCTATTGGAGGCAGAAGCAGTCAAGGGTAGCTTAGGGTTAGGGTTAGGGTTAGGGTGAGGGTTAGGGTATGGCTTAGGGTACGGGTTCGGGGAGGGGTTCGGGTAGGGCGTAGGGTATGGGTTAGGGTTAGGGTTAGGGTTAGTGTAAGGGTTAGGGCTCGGTTTAGGGTACGGGTTAGGATTAGGGTACGCGTTAGAGTTAGGGTAGTGGTTAGGGTTAGGGTACGCTTTAGGGTAAGGGTAGTTATTAAACCTATCCCACTCTCTAGATACCCCTTAGCACGTAAAGGAATATTATTTGGGGGTCCAGCCATGGAGAAGAGTTTAGACACTAGGAGAAGATAAGGAACACACCCATTATCACGAAATCACATTAGGATTCTCTTTTTAACCTGTTCCTTAAAACACTAGTGCTTAGGAAATCTATTGGAGGCAGAAGCAGTCAAGGGTAGCTTAGGGTTAGGGTTAGGGTTAGGGTGAGGGTTAGGGTACGGCTTAGGGTACGGGTTGGGGAGGGGTTCGGGTAGGGCGTAGGGTATGGGTTAGGGTTAGGGTTAGGGCCAGTGTTAGGGTTAGGGCTCGGTTTAGGGTACGGGTTAGGATTAGGGTACGCGTTAGGGTTAGGGTAGGGGTTAGGGTTAGGGTACGCGTTAGGGTGAGGGTAATTATTAAACCTATCCCACTCTCTAGATACCCCTTAGCACGTAAAGGAATATTATTTGGGGGTCCAGCCATGGAGAAGAGTTTAGACACGAGTAGAAGATAAGGAACACACCCATTATCAAGAAATCACATTAGGATTCTCTTTTTAACCTGTTCCTTAAAACACTAGTGCTTAGGAAATCTATTGGAGGCAGAAGCCGTCAAGGGTAGCTTAAAGGTTAGGGTTAGGGTTAGGGTGAGGGTTAGGGTACGGTTTAGGGTACGGGTTCAGGGAGGGGTTCGGGTAGGGCGTAGGGTATTGGTTAGGGTTAGGGTTAGAGTTAGTGTTAGGGTTAGGGCTCGGTTTAGGGTACGGGTTAGGATTAGGGTACGCGCTAGGGTTAGGGTAGGGGTTAGGGTTAGGGTACGCGTTAGGGTGAGGGTAGTTATTAAACCTATCCCACTCTCCAGATACCCCTTAGCACGTAAAGGAATATTATTTGGGGGTCCAGCCATGGAGAAGAGTTTAGACACGAGGAGAAGATAAGGAACACACCCATTATCAAGAAATCACATTAGGATTCTCCTTTAAACCTGTTCCTTAAATCACTAGTGCTTAGGAAATCTATTGGAGGCAGAAGCCGTCAAGGGTAGCTTAAGGTTAGGGTTAGGGTTAGGGTGAGGGTTAGGGTACGGCTTAGGGTACGGGTTCGGGGAGGGGTTCGGGTAGGGCGTAGGGTATGGGTTAGAGTTAGGGTTAGGGTTAGTGTTAGGGTTAGGGCTCAGTTTAGGGTACGGATTAGGATTAGGGTACGCGTTAGTGTTAGGGTAGGGGTTAGGGTTAGGGTACGCTTTAGGGTGAGGGTAGTTATTAAACCTATCCCACTCTCTAGATACCCCTTAGCACGTAAAGGAATATTATTTGGGGGTCCAGCCATGGAGAAGGCTTTAGACACTAGGAGAAGATAAGGAACACACCCATTATCAAGAAATCACAATATGATTCTCTTTTTAAACTGTTCTTTAAAACACTAGTGGTTAGGAAATCTATTGGAGGCAGAAGCAGTCAAGGGTAGCTTAGGGTTAGGGTTAGGGTTAGGGTGAGGGTTAGGGTACGGCTTAGGGTACGGGTTCGGGGAGGGTTTCGGGTAGGGCGTAGGGTATGGGTTAGGGTTAGGGTTAGGGTTAGTGTTAGGGTTAGGGCTCGGTTTAGGGTACGGGTTAGGATTAGGGTACTCGTTAGGGTTAGGGTAGCGGTTAGGGTTAGGGTACGCGTTAGGGTGAGGGTAGTTATTAAACCTATCACACTCTCTAGATACCCCTTAGCACGTAAAGGAATTTTATTTGGGGGTCCAGCCATGGAGAAGAGTTTAGACACTAGGAGAAGATAAGGAACACACCCATTATCACGAAATCACATTAGGATTCTCTTTTTAACCTGTTCCTTAAAACACTAGTGCTTAGGAAATCTATTGGAGGCAGAAGCAGTCAAGGGTAGCTTAGGGTTAGTGTTAGGGTTAGGGTGAGGGTTAGGGTACGGCTTAGGGTACAGGTTCGGGGAGGGGTTCGGGTAGGGCGTAGGGTATGGGTTAGGGTTAGGGTTAGGGCTAGTGTTAGGGTTAGGGCTCGGTTTAGGGTACGGGTTAGGAATAGGGTTGCGTTAGGGTTAGGGAAGGGGTTAGGGTTAGGGTACAGGTTAGGGTGAGGGTAGTTATTAAACCTATCCCACTCTCTAGATACCCCTTAGCACGTAAAGGAATATTATTTGGGGGTCCAGCCATGGAGAACAGTTTAGACACGAGGAGAAGATAAGGAACACACCCATTATCAAGAAATCACATTAGGATTCTCTTTTTAACCTGTTCCTTAAAACACTAGTGCTTAGGAAATCTATTGGAGGCAGAAGCCGTCAAGGGTAGTTTAGGGTTAGGGTGAGGGTTAGGGTACTGTTTAGGGTACGGGTTCAGGGAGGGGTTCGGGTAGGGCGTAGGGTATGTGTTAGGGTTAGGGTTAGAGTTAGTGTTAGGGTTAGGGCTCGGTTTAGGGTACGGGTTAGGATTAGGGTAAGTGCTAGGGTTAGGGTAGTGGTTAGGGTTAGTGTACGCGTTAGGGTGAGGGTAGTTATTAAAGCTATCCCACTCTCTAGATACCCCTTAGCACGTACATGAATATTATTGGGGGTCCAGCCATGGAGAAGAGTTTAGACACTAGGAAAAGATAAGGAACACACCCATTATCACGAAATCACATTAGGATTCTCTTTTTAACCTGTTCCTTAAAACACTAGTGCTTAGGAAATCTATTGGAGGCAGAAGCAGTCAAGGGTAGCTTAGGGTTAGGGTTAGTGTTAGGGTGAGGGTTAGGGTATGGCTTAGGGTACGGGTTCGGGGAGGGGTTCGGGTAGGGCGTAGGGTATGGGTTAGGGTTAGGGTTAGGGTTAGTGTAAGGGTTAGGGCTCGGTTTAGGGTACGGGTTAGGATTAGGGTACGCGTTAGAGTTAGGGTAGTGGTTAGGGTTAGGGTACGCTTTAGGGTAAGGGTAGTTATTAAACCTATCCCACTCTCTAGATACCCCTTAGCACGTAAAGGAATATTATTTGGGGGTCCAGCCATGGAGAAGAGTTTAGACACTAGGAGAAGATAAGGAACACACCCATTATCAAGAAATCACAATATGATTCTCTTTTTAAACTGTTCCTTAAAACACTAGTGCTTAGGAAATCTATTGGAGGCAGAAGCAGTCAAGGGTAGCTTAGGGTTAGGGTTAGGTTTAGGGTGAGGGTTAGGGTACGGCTTAGGGTACAGGTTCGGGGAGGGGTTCGGGTAGGGCGTACGCTATGGGTTAGGGTTAGTTTTAGGGTTAGTGTTAGGGTTAGGGCTCGGTTTAGGGTACGGGTTAGGATTAGGGTACACGTTAGGGTTATGGTAGGGGTTAGGGTTAGGGTATGTGATAGGGTGAGGTTAGTTATTAAACCTATCCCACTCTCTAGATACCCCTTAGCACGTAAAGGTATATTATTTGGGGGTCCAGCCATGGAGAAGAGTTTAGACACTAGGAGAAGATAAGGAACACACCCATTATCAAGAAATCACATTAGGATTCTCTTTTTAACCTGTTCCTTAAAACACTAGTGCTTAGGAAATCTATTGGAGGCAGAAGCCGTCAAGGGTAGTTTAGGGTTAGGGTTAGGGTTAGGGTGAGGGTTAGGGTACTGTTTAGGGTACGGGTTCAGGGAGGGGTTCGGGTAGGGCGTAGGGTATGGGTTAGGGTTAGGGTTAGAGTTAGTGTTAGGGTTAGGGCTCGGTTTAGGGTACGGGTTAGGATTAGGGTAAGTGCTAGGGTTAGGGTAGGGGTTAGGGTTAGTGTACGCGTTAGGGTGAGGGTAGTTATTAAACCTATCCCACTCTCTAGATACCCCTTAGCACGTACAGGAATATTATTGGGGGTCCAGCCATGGAGAAGAGTTTAGACACTAGGAAAAGATAAGGAACACACCCATTATCACGAAATCACATTAGGATTCTCTTTTTAACCTGTTCCTTAAAACACTAGTGCTTAGGAAATCTATTGGAGGCAGAAGCAGTCAAGGGTAGCTTACGTTTAGGGTTAGGGTTAGGGTGAGGGTTAGGGTATGGCTTAGGGTACGGGTTCGGGGAGGGGTTCGGGTAGGGCGTAGGGTATGGGTTAGGGTTAGGGTTAGGGTTAGTGTTAGGGGTAGGGCTCGGTTTAGGGTACGGGTTAGGATTAGGGTACGCGTTAGGGTTAGGGTAGGGGTTAGGGTGAGGGTACGCGTTAGGGTGGGGGTAGTTATTAAACCTATCACACTCTCTAGATACCCCTTAGCACGTAAAGGAATATTATTTGGGGGTCCAGACATGGAGAAGAGTTTAGACACTAGGAGAAGATAAGGAACACACCCATTATCACGAAATCACATTAGGATTCTCTTTTTAACATGTTCCTTAAAACACTAGTGCTTAGGAAATCTATTGGAGGCAGAAGCCGTCAAGGGTAGCTTAGGGTTAGGGTTAGGGTTAGGGTGAGGGTTAGGGTACGGCTTAGGGTACGGGTTCGGGGAGGTGTTCGGGTAGGGCGTAGGGTATGGGTTAGGGTTAGGGCTAGTGTTAGGGTTAGGTCTCTGTTTAGGGTAAAGGTTAGGATTAGGGTACGTGTTAGGGTTAGGGTAGGGGTTACGGTTAGTGTATGCGTTAGGGTGAGGGTAGTTATTAAACCTATCACACTCTCTAGATACCCCTTAGCACGTAAAGGAATATTATTTGGGCGTCGAGCCATGGAGAAGAGTTTAGACACTAGGAGAAGATAAGGAACACACCCATTATCACGAAATCACATTAGGATTCTCTTTTTAACCTGTTCCTTAAAACACTAGTGCTTAGGAAATCTATTGGAGGCAGAAGCAGTCAAGGGTAGCTTAGGGTTAGGGTTAGGGTTAGGGTGAGGGTTAGGGTATGGCTTAGGGTACGGGTTCGGGGAGGGGTTCGGGTAGGGCGTAGGGTATGGGTTAGGGTTAGGGTTAGGGTTAGTGTTAGGGTTAGGGCTCGGTTTAGGGTACGGGTTAGGATTAGGGTACGCGCTAGGTTTAGGGTAGGGGTTAGGGTTAGGGTACGCGTTAGGGTGAGGGTAGTTATTAAACCTATCACACTCTCTAGATACCCCTTAGCACGTAAAGGAATATTATTTGGGGGTCCAGCCATGGAGAAGAGTTTAGACACGAGGAGAAGATAAGGAACACACCCATTATCAAGAAATCACATTAGGATTCTCCTTTAAACCTGTTCCTTAAATCACTAGTGCTTAGGAAATCTATTGGAGGCAGAAGCCGTCAAGGGTAGCTTAAGGTTAGGGTTAGGGTTACGGTGAGGGTTAGGGTACGGCTTAGGGTACGGGTTCGGGGAGGGGTTCGGGTAGGGCGTAGGGTATGGGTTAGAGTTAGGGTTAGGGTTAGTGTTAGGGTTAGGGCTCAGTTTAGGGTACGGATTAGGATTAGGGTACGCGTTAGTGTTAGGGTAGGGGTTAGGGTTAGGGTACGCTTTAGGGTGAGGGTAGTTATTAAACCTATCCCACTCTCTAGATACCCCTTAGCACGTAAAAGAATATTATTTGGGGGTCCAGCCATGGAGAAGGGTTTAGACACTAGGAGAAGATAAGGAACACACCCATTATCAAGAAATCACAATATGATTCTCTTTTTAAACTGTTCTTTAAAACACTAGTGGTTAGGAAATCTATTGGAGGCAGAAGCAGTCAAGGGTAGCTTAGGGTTAGGGTTAGGGTTAGGGTGAGGGTTAGGGTACGGCTTAGGGTACGGGTTCGGGGAGGGTTTCGGGTAGGGCGTAGGGTATGGGTTAGGGTTAGGGTTAGGGTTAGTGTTAGGGTTAGGGCTCGGTTTAGGGTACGGGTTAGGATTAGGGTACTCGTTAGGGTTAGGGTAGCGGTTAGGGTTAGGGTACGCGTTAGGGTGAGGGTAGTTATTAAACCTATCACACTCTCTAGATACCCCTTAGCACGTAAAGGAATTTTATTTGGGGGACCAGCCATGGAGAAGAGTTTAGACACTAGGAGAAGATAAGGAACACACCCATTATCACGAAATCACATTAGGATTCTCTTTTTAACCTGTTCCTTAAATCACTAGTGCTTAGGAAATCTATTGGAGGCAGAAGCAGTCAAGGGTAGCTTAGGGTTAGGGTTAGGTTTAGGGTGAGGGTTAGGGTACGGCTTAGGGTACAGGTTCGGGGAGGGGTTCGGGTAGGGCGTACGCTATGGGTTAGGGTTAGTTTTAGGGTTAGTGTTAGGGTTAGGGCTCGGTTTAGGGTACGGGTTAGGATTAGGGTACACGTTAGGGTTAGGGTAGGGGTTAGGGTTAGGGTATGTGATAGGGTGAGGTTAGTTATTAAACCTATCCCACTCTCTAGATACCCCTTTGCACGTAAAGGTATATCATTTGGGGGTCCAGCCATGGAGAAGAGTTTAGACACTAGGAGAAGATAAGGAACACACCCATTATCAAGAAATCACATTAGGATTCTCTTTTTAACCTGTTCCTTAAAACACTAGTGCTTAGGAAATCTATTGGAGGCAGAAGCCGTCAAGGGTAGTTTAGGGTTAGGGTTAGGGTTAGGGTGAGGGTTAGGGTACTGTTTAGTGTACGGGTTCAGGGAGGGGTTCGGGTAGGGCGTAGGGTATGGGTTAGGGTTAGGGTTAGAGTTAGTGTTAGGGTTAGGGCTCGGTTTAGGGTACGGGTTAGGATTAGGGTAAGTGCTAGGGTTAGGGTAGGGGTTAGGGTTAGTGTACGCGTTAGGGTGAGGGTAGTTATTAAACCTATCCCACTCTCTAGATACCCCTTAGCACGTACAGGAATATTATTGGGGGTCCAGCCATGGAGAAGAGTTTAGACACTAGGAAAAGATAAGGAACACACCCATTATCACGAAATCACATTAGGATTCTCTTTTTAACCTGTTCCTTAAAACACTAGTGCTTAGGAAATCTATTGGAGGCAGAAGCAGTCAAGGGTAGCTTAGGGTTAGGGTTAGGGTTAGGGTGAGGGTTAGGGTATGGCTTAGGGTACGGGTTCGGGGAGGGGTTCGGGTAGGGCGTAGGGTATGGGTTAGGGTTAGGGTTAGGGTTAGTGTTAGGGTTAGGGCTCGGTTTAGGGTACGGGTTAGGATTAGGGTACACGTTAGGGTTAGGATAGGGGTTAGGGTTAGGGTACGCGTTAGGGTGAGGGTAGTTATTAAACCTATCACACTCTCTAGATACCCCTTAGCACGTACAGGAATATTATTTGGGGGTCCAGCCATGGAGAAGAGTTTAGACACTAGGAGAAGATAAGGAACACACCCATTATCACGAAATCACATTAGGATTCTCTTTTTAACCTGTTCCTTAAAACACTAGTGCTTAGGAAATCTATTGGAGGCAGAAGCAGTCAAGGGTAGCTTAGGGTTAGGGTTAGCGTTAGGGTGAGGGTTAGGGTACGGCTTAGGGTACGGGTTCGGGGAGGGGTTCGGGTAGGGCGTAGGGTATGGGTTAGGGTTAGGGTTAGGGCTAGTGTTAGGGTTAGGGCTCGGTTTAGGTTACGGGTTAGGATTAGGGTACGCGTTAGGGTTAGGGTAGGGGTTAGGGTTAGGGTACGCGTTAGGGTGAGGGTAGTTATTAAACCTATCCCACTCTCTAGATACCCCTTAGCACGTAAAGGAATATTATTTGGGGGTCCAGCCATGGAGAAGAGTTTAGACACGAGGAGAAGATAAGGAACACACCCATTATCAAGAAATCACATTAGGATTCTCTTTTTAACCTGTTCCTTAAAACACTAGTGCTTAGGAAATCTATTGGAGGCAGAAGCCGTCAAGGGTAGCTTAGGGTTAGGGTTAGGGTTAGGGTGAGGGTTAGGGTACGGTTTAGGGTACGGGTTCAGGGAGGGGTTCGGGTAGGGCGTAGGGTATGTGTTAGGGTTAGGGTTAGAGTTAGTGTTAGGGTTAGGGCTCGGTTTAGGGTACGGGTTAGGATTAGGGTATGCGTTAGGGTTAGGGTAGGTGTTAGGTTAGGGTACGCGTTAGGGTGAGGGTAGTTATTATACCTATCACACTCTCTAGATACCCCTTAGCACATAAAGGAATATTATTTGGGGGTCCAGCCATGGAGAAGAGTTTAGACACGAGGAGAAGATAAGGAACACACCCATTATCAAGAAATCACATTAGGATTCTCCTTTAAACCTGTTCCTTAAATCACTAGTGCTTAGGAAATCTATTGGAGGCAGAAGCCGTCAAGGGTAGCCTAGGGTTAGGGTTAGGGTTAGGGTGAGGGTTAGGGTACGGCTTAGGGTACGGGTTCGGCGAGGGATTCGGGTAGGGCGTAGGGTACGGGTTAGAGTTAGGGTTAGATTTAGTGTTAGGGTTAGGGCTCGGTTTAGGGTTAGGGTAGGGGTGAGGGTTAGGGTACGCGTTAGGGTGAGGGTAGTTATTAAACCTATCACACTCTCTAGATACCCGTAGCACGTAAAGGAATATTATTTGTGGGTCGAGCCATGGAGAAGAGTTTAGACACTAGGAGAAGATAAGGAACACACCCATTATCACGAAATCACATTAGGATTCTCTTTTTAACCTGTTCCTTAAAACACTAGTGCTTAGGAAATCTATTGGAGGCAGAAGCAGTCAAGGGTAGCTTAGGGTTAGGGTTAGGGTTAGGGTGAGGGTTAGGGTACGGCTTAGGGTACGGGTTCGGGGAGGGGTTCGGGTAGGGCGTAGGGTATGGGTTAGGGTTAGGGTTAGGGCTAGTGTTAGGGTTAGGGCTCGGTTTAGGGTACGGGTTAGGATTAGGGTACGCGTTAGGGTTAGGGTAGGGGTTAGGGTTAGGTTACGCGTTAGGGTGAGGGTAATTATTAAACCTATCCCACTCTCTAGATACCCCTTAGCACGTAAAGGAATATTATTTGGGGGTCCAGCCATGGAGAAGAGTTTAGACACGAGTAGAAGATAAGGAACACACCCATTATCAAGAAATCACATTAGGATTCTCTTTTTAACCTGTTCCTTAAAACACTAGTGCTTACGAAATCTATTGGAGGCAGAAGCAGTCAAGGGTAGCTTAGGGTTAGGGTTAGGGTTAGGGTGAGGGTTAGGGTACGGCTTAGGGTACGGGTTCGGGGAGGGGTTCGGGTAGGGCGTAGGGTATGGGTTAGGGTTAGGGTTAGGATTAGTGTTAGGGTTAGGGCTCGGTTTAGTGTACGGGTTAGGATTAGGGTACGCGTTAGTGTTAGGGTAGTGGTTAGGGTTAGGGTACGCTTTAGTGTGAGGGTAGTTATTAAACCTATCCCACTCTCTAGATACCCCTTAGCACGTAAGGGAATATTATTTGGGGGTCCAGCCATGGGAAAGAGTTTAGACACTAGGAGAAGATAAGGAACACACCCATTATCAAGAAATCACAATATGATTCTCTTTTTAAACTGTTCCTTAAAACACTAGTGCTTAGGAAATCTATTGGAGGCAGAAGCAGTCAAGGGTAGCTTAGGGTTAGGGTTAGGGTTAGGGTGAGGGTTAGGGTACGGCTTAGGGTACGGGTTCGGGGAGGGGTTCGGGTAGGGCGTAGGGTATTGGTTAGGGTTAGGGTTAGGGCTAGTGTTAGGGTTAGGGCTCGGTTTAGGGTACGGGTTAGGATTAGGGTACGCGTTAGGGTTAGGGTAGGGGTTAGGGTTAGGGAACGCGTTAGGGTGAGGGTAGTTATTAAACCTATCCCACTCTCTAGATACCCCTTAGCACGTAAAGGAATATTATTTGGGGGTCCAGCCATGGAGAAGAGTTTAGACACGAGGAGAAGATAAGGAACACACCCATTATCAAGAAATCACATTAGGATTCTCTTTTTAACCTGTTCCTTAAAACACTAGTGCTTAGGAAATCTATTGGAGGCAGAAGCCGTCAAGGGTAGCTTAGGGTTAGGGTTAGGGTTAGGGTGAGGGTTAGGGTACGGTTTAGGGTACGGGTTCAGGGAGGGGTTCGGGTAGGGCGTAGGGTATTGGTTAGGGTTAGGGTTAGAGTTAGTGTTAGGGTTAGGGCTCGGTTTAGGGTACGGGTTAGGATTAGGGTACGCGCTAGGGTTAGGGTAGGGGTTAGGGTTAGGGTACGCGTTAGGGTGAGGGTAGTTATTAAACCTATCACACTCTCTAGATACCCCTTAGCACGTAAAGGAATATTATTTGAGCGTCGAGCCATGGAGAAGAGTTTAGACACTAGGAGAAGATAAGGAACACACCCATTATCACGAAATCACATTAGGATTCTCTTTTTAACCTGTTCCTTAAAACACTAGTGCTTAGGAAATCTATTGGAGGCAGAAGCCGTCAAGGGTAGCTTAGGGTTAGGGTTAGTGTTAGGGTGAGGGTTAGGGTACGGTTTAGGGTACGGGTTCAGGGAGGGGTTCGGGTAGGGCGTAGGGTATTGGTTAGGGTTAGGGTTAGAGTTAGTGTTAGGGTTAGGGCTCGGTTTAGGGTACGGGTTAGGATTAGGGTACGCGCTAGGGTTAGGGTAGGGGTTAGGGTTAGGGTACGCGTTAGGGTGAGGGTAGTTATTAAACCTATCACACTCTCTAGATACCCCTTAGCACGTAAAGGAATATTATTTGGGCGTCGAGCCATGGAGAAGAGTTTAGACACTAGGAGAAGATAAGGAACACACCCATTATCACGAAATCACATTAGGATTCTCTTTTTAACCTGTTCCTTAAAACACTAGTGCTTAGGAAATCTATTGGAGGCAGAAGCAGTCAAGGGTAGCTTAGGGTTAGGGTTAGGGTTAGGGTGAGGGTTAGGGTATGGCTTAGGGTACGGGTTCGGGGAGGGGTTCGGGGAGGGCGTAGGGTATGGGTTAGGGTTAGGGTTAGGGTTAGTGTTAGGGTTAGGGCTCGGTTTAGGGTACGGGTTAGGATTAGGGTACGCGTTAGGGTTAGGGTAGGGGTTAGGGTTAGGGTACGCGTTAGGGTGAGTGTAGTTATTAAACCTATCACACTCTCTAGATACCCTTTAGCACGTACAGGAATATTATTTGGGGGTCCAGCCATGGAGAAGAGTTTAGACACTAGGAGAAGATAAGGAACACACCCATTATCACGAAATCACATTAGGATTCTCTTTTTAACCTGTTCCTTAAAACACTAGTGCTTAGGAAATCTATTGGAGGCAGAAGCAGTCAAGGGTAGCTTAGGGTTAGGGTTAGCGTTAGGGTGAGGGTTAGGGTACGGCTTAGGGTACGGGTTCGGGGAGGGGTTCGGGTAGGGCGTAGGGTATGGGTTAGGGTTAGGGTTAGGGCTAGTGTTAGGGTTAGGGCTCGGTTTAGGTTACGGGTTAGGATTAGGGTACGCGTTAGGGTTAGGGTAGGGGTTAGGGTTAGGGTACGCGTTAGGGTGAGGGTAGTTATTAAACCTATCCCACTCTCTAGATACCCCTTAGCACGTAAAGGAATATTATTTGGGGGTCCAGCCATGGAGAAGAGTTTAGACACGAGGAGAAGATAAGGAACACACCCATTATCAAGAAATCACATTAGGATTCTCTTTTTAACCTGTTCCTTAAAACACTAGTGCTTAGGAAATCTATTGGAGGCAGAAGCCGTCAAGGGTAGCTTAGGGTTAGGGTTAGGGTTAGGGTGAGGGTTAGGGTACGGTTTAGGGTACGGGTTCAGGGAGGGGTTCGGGTAGGGCGTAGGGTATGTGTTAGGGTTAGGGTTAGAGTTAGTGTTAGGGTTAGGGCTCGGTTTAGGGTACGGGTTAGGATTAGGGTATGCGTTAGGGTTAGGGTAGGGGTTAGGTTAGGGTACGCGTTAGGGTGAGGGTAGTTATTATACCTATCACACTCTCTAGATACCCCTTAGCACATAAAGGAATATTATTTGGGGGTCCAGCCATGGAGAAGAGTTTAGACACGAGGAGAAGATAAGGAACACACCCATTATCAAGAAATCACATTAGGATTCTCCTTTAAACCTGTTCCTTAAATCACTAGTGCTTAGGAAATCTATTGGAGGCAGAAGCCGTCAAGGGTAGCCTAGGGTTAGGGTTAGGGTTAGGGTGAGGGTTAGGGTACGGCTTAGGGTACGGGTTCGGCGAGGGATTCGGGTAGGGCGTAGGGTACGGGTTAGAGTTAGGGTTAGATTTAGTGTTAGGGTTAGGGCTCGGTTTAGGGTTAGGGTAGGGGTGAGGGTTAGGGTACTCGTTAGGGTGAGGGTAGTTATTAAACCTATCACACTCTCTAGATACCCGTAGCACGTAAAGGAATATTATTTGTGGGTCGAGCCATGGAGAAGAGTTTAGACACTAGGAGAAGATAAGGAACACACCCATTATCACGAAATCACATTAGGATTCTCTTTTTAACCTGTTCCTTAAAACACTAGTGCTTAGGAAATCTATTGGAGGCAGAAGCAGTCAAGGGGAGCTTAGGGTTAGGGTTAGGGTTAGGGTGAGGGTTAGGGTACGGCTTAGGGTACGGGTTCGTGGAGGGGTTCGGGTAGGGCGTAGGGTATGGGTTAGGGTTAGGGTTAGGGCTAGTGTTAGGGTTAGGGCTCGGTTTAGGGTACGGGTTAGGATTAGGGTACGCGTTTGGGTTAGGGTAGGGGTTAGGGTTAGGGTACGCGTTAGGGTGAGGGTAATTATTAAACCTATCCCACTCTCTAGATACCCCTTAGCACGTAAAGGAATATTATTTGGGGGTCCAGCCATGGAGAAGAGTTTAGACACGAGTAGAAGATAAGGAACACACCCATTATCAAGAAATCACATTAGGATTCTCTTTTTAACCTGTTCCTTAAAACACTAGTGCTTAGGAAATCTATTGGAGGCAGAAGCCGTCAAGGGTAGCTTAAAGGTTAGGGTTAGGGTTAGGGTGAGGGTTAGGGTACGGTTTAGGGTACGGGTTCAGGGAGGGGTTCGGGTAGGGCGTAGGGTATTGGTTAGGGTTAGGGTTAGAGTTAGTGTTAGGGTTAGGGCTCGGTTTAGGGTACGGGTAAGGATTAGGGTACGCGCTAGGGTTAGGGTAGGGGTTAGGGTTAGGGTACGCGTTAGGGTGAGGGTAGTTATTAAACCTATCCCACTCTCTAGATACCCCTTAGCACGTAAAGGAATATTATTTGGGGGTCCAGCCATGGAGAAGGGTTTAGACACTAGGAGAAGATAAGGAACACACCCATTATCAAGAAATCACAATATGATTCTCTTTTTAAACTGTTCTTTAAAACACTAGTGGTTAGGAAATCTATTGGAGGCAGAAGCAGTCAAGGGTAGCTTAGGGTTAGGGTTAGGGTTAGGGTGAGGGTTAGGGTACGGCTTAGGGTACGGGTTCGGGGAGGGTTTCGGGTAGGGCGTAGGGTATGGGTTAGGGTTAGGGTTAGGGTTAGTGTTAGGGTTAGGGCTCGGTTTAGGGTACGGGTTAGGATTAGGGTACTCGTTAGGGTTAGGGTAGCGGTTAGGGTTAGGGTACGCGTTAGGGTGAGGGTAGTTATTAAACCTATCACACTCTCTAGATACCCCTTAGCACGTAAAGTAATTTTATTTGGGGGTCCAGCCATGGAGAAGAGTTTAGACACTAGGAGAAGATAAGGAACACACCCATTATCACGAAATCACATTAGGATTCTCTTTTTAACCTGTTCCTTAAAACACTAGTGCTTAGGAAATCTATTGGAGGCAGAAGCAGTCAAGGGTAGCTTAGGGTTAGGGTTAGGTTTAGGGTGAGGGTTAGGGTACGGCTTAGGGTACAGGTTCGGGGAGGGGTTCGGGTAGGGCGTACGCTATGGGTTAGGGTTAGTTTTAGGGTTAGTGTTAGGGTTAGGGCTCGGTTTAGGGTACGGGTTAGGATTAGGGTACACGTTAGGGTTAGGGTAGGGGTTAGGGTTAGGGTATGTGATAGGGTGAGGTTAGTTATTAAACCTATCCCACTCTCTAGATACCCCTTTGCACGTAAAGGTGTATTATTTGGGGGTCCAGCCATGGAGAAGAGTTTAGACACTAGGAGAAGATAAGGAACACACCCATTATCAAGAAATCACATTAGGATTCTCTTTTTAACCTGTTCCTTAAAACACTAGTGCTTAGGAAATCTATTGGAGGCAGAAGCCGTCAAGGGTAGTTTAGGGTTAGGGTTAGGGTTAGGGTGAGGGTTAGGGTACTGTTTAGGGTACGGGTTCAGGGAGGGGTTCGGGTAGGGCGTAGGGTATGGGTTAGGGTTAGGGTTAGAGTTAGTGTTAGGGTTAGGGCTCGGTTTAGGGTACGGGTTAGGATTAGGGTAAGTGCTAGGGTTAGGGTAGGGGTTAGGGTTAGTGTACGCGTTAGGGTGAGGGTAGTTATTAAACCTATCCCACTCTCTAGATACCCCTTAGCACGTACAGGAATATTATTGGGGGTCCAGCCATGGAGAAGAGTTTAGACACTAGGAAAAGATAAGGAACACACCCATTATCACGAAATCACATTAGGATTCTCTTTTTAACCTGTTCCTTAAAACACTAGTGCTTAGGAAATCTATTGGAGGCAGAAGCAGTCAAGGGTAGCTTACGTTTAGGGTTAGGGTTAGGGTGAGGGTTAGGGTATGGCTTAGGGTACGGGTTCGGGGAGGGGTTCGGGTAGGGCGTAGGGTATGGGTTAGGGTTAGGGTTAGGGTTAGTGTTAGGGTTAGGGCTCGGTTTAGGGTACGGGTTAGGATTAGGGTACGCGTTAGGGTTAGGGTAGGGGTTAGGGTGAGGGTACGCGTTAGGGTGGGGGTAGTTATTAAACCTATCACACTCTCTAGATACCCCTTAGCACGTAAAGGAATATTATTTGGGGGTCCAGACATGGAGAAGAGTTTAGACACTAGGAGAAGATAAGGAACACACCCATTATCACGAAATCACATTAGGATTCTCTTTTTAACATGTTCCTTAAAACACTAGTGCTTAGGAAATCTATTGGAGGCAGAAGCCGTCAAGGGTAGCTTAGGGTTAGGGTTAGGGTTAGGGTGAGGGTTAGGGTACGGCTTAGGGTACGGGTTCGGGGAGGTGTTCGGGTAGGGCGTAGGGTATGGGTTAGGGTTAGGGCTAGTGTTAGGGTTAGGTCTCTGTTTAGGGTAAAGGTTAGGATTAGGGTACGTGTTAGGGTTAGGGTAGGGGTTACGGTTAGTGTATGCGTTAGGGTGAGGGTAGTTATTAAACCTATCACACTCTCTAGATACCCCTTAGCACGTAAAGGAATATTATTTGGGCGTCGAGCCATGGAGAAGAGTTTAGACACTAGGAGAAGATAAGGAACACACCCATTATCACGAAATCACATTAGGATTCTCTTTTTAACCTGTTCCTTAAAACACTAGTGCTTAGGAAATCTATTGGAGGCAGAAGCAGTCAAGGGTAGCTTAGGGTTAGGGTTAGGGTTAGGGTGAGGGTTAGGGTATGGCTTAGGGTACGGGTTCGGGGAGGGGTTCGGGTAGGGCGTAGGGTATGGGTTAGGGTTAGGGTTAGGGTTAGTGTTAGGGTTAGGGCTCGGTTTAGGGTACGGGTTAGGATTAGGGTACGCGCTAGGTTTAGGGTAGGGGTTAGGGTTAGGGTACGCGTTAGGGTGAGGGTAGTTATTAAACCTATCACACTCTCTAGATACCCCTTAGCACGTAAAGGAATATTATTTGGGGGTCCAGCCATGGAGAAGAGTTTAGACACGAGGAGAAGATAAGGAACACACCCATTATCAAGAAATCACATTAGGATTCTCCTTTAAACCTGTTCCTTAAATCACTAGTGCTTAGGAAATCTATTGGAGGCAGAAGCCGTCAAGGGTAGCTTAAGGTTAGGGTTAGGGTTACGGTGAGGGTTAGGGTACGGCTTAGGGTACGGGTTCGGGGAGGGGTTCGGGTAGGGCGTAGGGTATGGGTTAGAGTTAGGGTTAGGGTTAGTGTTAGGGTTAGGGCTCAGTTTAGGGTACGGATTAGGATTAGGGTACGCGTTAGTGTTAGGGTAGGGGTTAGGGTTAGGGTACGCTTTAGGGTGAGGGTAGTTATTAAACCTATCCCACTCTCTAGATACCCCTTAGCACGTAAAAGAATATTATTTGGGGGTCCAGCCATGGAGAAGGGTTTAGACACTAGGAGAAGATAAGGAACACACCCATTATCAAGAAATCACAATATGATTCTCTTTTTAAACTGTTCTTTAAAACACTAGTGGTTAGGAAATCTATTGGAGGCAGAAGCAGTCAAGGGTAGCTTAGGGTTAGGGTTAGGGTTAGGGTGAGGGTTAGGGTACGGCTTAGGGTACGGGTTCGGGGAGGGTTTCGGGTAGGGCGTAGGGTATGGGTTAGGGTTAGGGTTAGGGTTAGTGTTAGGGTTAGGGCTCGGTTTAGGGTACGGGTTAGGATTAGGGTACTCGTTAGGGTTAGGGTAGCGGTTAGGGTTAGGGTACGCGTTAGGGTGAGGGTAGTTATTAAACCTATCACACTCTCTAGATACCCCTTAGCACGTAAAGGAATTTTATTTGGGGGACCAGCCATGGAGAAGAGTTTAGACACTAGGAGAAGATAAGGAACACACCCATTATCACGAAATCACATTAGGATTCTCTTTTTAACCTGTTCCTTAAATCACTAGTGCTTAGGAAATCTATTGGAGGCAGAAGCAGTCAAGGGTAGCTTAGGGTTAGGGTTAGGTTTAGGGTGAGGGTTAGGGTACGGCTTAGGGTACAGGTTCGGGGAGGGGTTCGGGTAGGGCGTACGCTATGGGTTAGGGTTAGTTTTAGGGTTAGTGTTAGGGTTAGGGCTCGGTTTAGGGTACGGGTTAGGATTAGGGTACACGTTAGGGTTAGGGTAGGGGTTAGGGTTAGGGTATGTGATAGGGTGAGGTTAGTTATTAAACCTATCCCACTCTCTAGATACCCCTTTGCACGTAAAGGTATATCATTTGGGGGTCCAGCCATGGAGAAGAGTTTAGACACTAGGAGAAGATAAGGAACACACCCATTATCAAGAAATCACATTAGGATTCTCTTTTTAACCTGTTCCTTAAAACACTAGTGCTTAGGAAATCTATTGGAGGCAGAAGCCGTCAAGGGTAGTTTAGGGTTAGGGTTAGGGTTAGGGTGAGGGTTAGGGTACTGTTTAGTGTACGGGTTCAGGGAGGGGTTCGGGTAGGGCGTAGGGTATGGGTTAGGGTTAGGGTTAGAGTTAGTGTTAGGGTTAGGGCTCGGTTTAGGGTACGGGTTAGGATTAGGGTAAGTGCTAGGGTTAGGGTAGGGGTTAGGGTTAGTGTACGCGTTAGGGTGAGGGTAGTTATTAAACCTATCCCACTCTCTAGATACCCCTTAGCACGTACAGGAATATTATTGGGGGTCCAGCCATGGAGAAGAGTTTAGACACTAGGAAAAGATAAGGAACACACCCATTATCACGAAATCACATTAGGATTCTCTTTTTAACCTGTTCCTTAAAACACTAGTGCTTAGGAAATCTATTGGAGGCAGAAGCAGTCAAGGGTAGCTTAGGGTTAGGGTTAGGGTTAGGGTGAGGGTTAGGGTATGGCTTAGGGTACGGGTTCGGGGAGGGGTTCGGGTAGGGCGTAGGGTATGGGTTAGGGTTAGGGTTAGGGTTAGTGTTAGGGTTAGGGCTCGGTTTAGGGTACGGGTTAGGATTAGGGTACGCGTTAGGGTTAGGGTAGGGGTTAGGGTTAGGGTACGCGTTAGGGTGGGGGTAGTTATTAAACCTATCACACTCTCTAGATACCCCTTAGCACGTAAAGGAATATTATTTGGGGGTCCAGACATGGAGAAGAGTTTAGACACTAGGAGAAGATAAGGAACACACCCATTATCACGAAATCACATTAGGATTCTCTTTTTAACCTGTTCCTTAAAACACTAGTGCTTAGGAAATCTATTGGAGGCAGAAGCCGTCAAGGGTAGCTTAGGGTTAGGGTTAGGGTTAGGGTGAGGGTTAGGGTACGGCTTAGGGTACGGGTTCGGGGAGGTGTTCGGGTAGGGCGTAGGGTATGGGTTAGGGTTAGGGCTAGTGTTAGGGTTAGGTCTCTGTTTAGGGTAAAGGTTAGGATTAGGGTACGTGTTAGGGTTAGGGTAGGGGTTACGGTTAGTGTATGCGTTAGGGTGAGGGTAGTTATTAAACCTATCACACTCTCTAGATACCCCTTAGCACGTAAAGGAATATTATTTGGGCGTCGAGCCATGGAGAAGAGTTTAGACACTAGGAGAAGATAAGGAACACACCCATTATCACGAAATCACATTAGGATTCTCTTTTTAACCTGTTCCTTAAAACACTAGTGCTTAGGAAATCTATTGGAGGCAGAAGCAGTCAAGGGTAGCTTAGGGTTAGGGTTAGGGTTAGGGTGAGGGTTAGGGTATGGCTTAGGGTACGGGTTCGGGGAGGGGTTCGGGGAGGGCGTAGGGTATGGGTTAGGGTTAGGGTTAGGGTTAGTGTTAGGGTTAGGGCTCGGTTTAGGGTACGGGTTAGGATTAGTGTACGCTTTAGGGTTAGGGTAGGGGTTAGGGTTAGGGTACGCGTTAGGGTGAGGGTAGTTATTAAACGTATCACACTCTCTAGATACCCCTTAGCACGTACAGGAATATTATTTGGGGGTCCAGCCATGGAGAAGAGTTTAGACACTAGGAGAAGATAAGGAACACACCCATTATCACGAAATCACATTAGGATTCTCTTTTTAACCTGTTCCTTAAAACACTAGTGCTTAGGAAATCTATTGGAGGCAGAAGCAGTCAAGGGTAGCTTAGGGTTAGGGTTAGCGTTAGGGTAAGGGTTAGGGTACGGCTTAGGGTACGGGTTCGGGGAGGGGTTCGGGTAGGGCGTAGGGTATGGGTTAGGGTTAGGGTTAGGGCTAGTGTTAGGGTTAGGGCTCGGTTTAGGGTACGGGTTAGGATTAGGGTACGCGTTAGGGTTAGGGTAGGGGTTAGGGTTAGGGTACGCGTTAGGGTGAGGGTAGTTATTAAACCTATCCCACTCTCTAGATACCCCTTAGCACGTAAAGGAATATTATTTGGGGGTCCAGCCATGGAGAAGAGTTTAGACACGAGGAGAAGATAAGGAACACACCCATTATCAAGAAATCACATTAGGATTCTCTTTTTAACCTGTTCCTTAAAACACTAGTGCTTAGGAAATCTATTGGAGGCAGAAGCCGTGAAGGGTAGCTTAGGGTTAGGGTTAGGGTTAGGGTGAGGGTTAGGGTACGGTTTAGGGTACGGGTTCAGGGAGGGGTTCGGGTAGGGCGTAGGGTATGGGTTAGGGTTAGGGTTAGAGTTAGTGTTAGGGTTAGGGCTCGGTTTAGGGTACGGGTTAGGTTTAGGGTACGCGCTAGGGTTAGGGTAGGGGTTAGGGTTAGGGTACACGTTAGGGTGAGGGTAGTTATTATACCTATGACACTCTCTAGATACCCCTTAGCACATAAAGGAATATTATTTGTGGGTCCAGCCATGGAGAAGAGTTTAGACACGAGGAGAAGATAAGGAACACACCCATTATCAAGAAATCACATTAGGATTCCCTTTTTAACCTGTTCCTTAAAACACTAGTGCTTAGGAAATCTATTGGAGGCAGAAGCCGTCAAGGGTAGCTTAGGGTTAGGGTTAGGGTTTGCGTGAGGGTTAGGGTACGGCTTACGATACGGGTTCGGGGAGGGGTTCGTGTAGGGCATAGTGTATGGGTTAGGGTTAGGGTTAGGGCTACTGTTAGGGTTAGGGCTCGGTTTAGGGTACGGGTTAGGATTAGGGTATGCGTTAGGGATAGGGTAGGGGTTAGGTTAGGGTACGCGTTAGGGTGAGGGTAGTTATTAAACCTATCCCACTCTCTAGATACCCCTTAGCACGTAAAGGAATATTATTTGGGGGTCCAGCCATGGAGAAGAGTTTAGACACGAGGAGAAGATAAGGAACACACCCATTATCAAGAAATCACATTAGGATTCTCCTTTAAACCTGTTCATTAAATCACTAGTGCTTAGGAAATCTATTGGAGGCAGAAGCCGTCAAGGGTAGCCTAGGGTTAGGGTTAGGGTTAGGGTGAGGGTTAGGGTACGGCTTAGGGTACGGGTTCGGGGAGGGATTCGGGTAGGGCGTAGGGTATGGGTTAGAGTTAGGGTTAGATTTAGTGTTAGGGTTAGGGCTCGGTTTAGGGTTAGGGTTAGGGTTAGGGTTAGGGTACGCGTTAGGGTGAGGGTAGTTATTAAATCTATCACACTCTCTAGATACCCGTAGCACGTAAAGGAATATTATTTGGGGGTCGAGCCATGGAGAAGAGTTTAGACACTAGGAGAAGATAAGGAACACACCCATTATCACGAAATCACATTAGGATTCTCTTTTTAACCTGTTCCTTAAAACACTAGTGCTTAGGAAATCTATTGGAGGCAGAAGCAGTCAAGGGTAGCTTAGGGTTAGGGTTAGGGTTAGGGTGAGGGTTAGGGTACGGCTTAGGGTACGGGTTGGGGAGGGGTTCGGGTAGGGCGTAGGGTATGGGTTAGGGTTAGGGTTAGGGCCAGTGTTAGGGTTAGGGCTCGGTTTAGGGTACGGGTTAGGATTAGGGTACGCGTTAGGGTTAGGGTAGGGGTTAGGGTTAGGGTACGCGTTAGGGTGAGGGTAATTATTAAACCTATCCCACTCTCTAGATACCCCTTAGCACGTAAAGGAATATTATTTGGGGGTCCAGCCATGGAGAAGAGTTTAGACACGAGTAGAAGATAAGGAACACACCCATTATCAAGAAATCACATTAGGATTCTCTTTTTAACCTGTTCCTTAAAACACTAGTGCTTAGGAAATCTATTGGAGGCAGAAGCCGTCAAGGGTAGCTTAAAGGTTAGGGTTAGGGTTAGGGTGAGGGTTAGGGTACGGTTTAGGGTACGGGTTCAGGGAGGGGTTCGGGTAGGGCGTAGGGTATTGGTTAGGGTTAGGGTTAGAGTTAGTGTTAGGGTTAGGGCTCGGTTTAGGGTACGGGTTAGGATTAGGGTACGCGCTAGGGTTAGGGTAGGGGTTAGGGTTAGGGTACGCGTTAGGGTGAGGGTAGTTATTAAACCTATCCCACTCTCCAGATACCCCTTAGCACGTAAAGGAATATTATTTGGGGGTCCAGCCATGGAGAAGAGTTTAGACACGAGGAGAAGATAAGGAACACACCCATTATCAAGAAATCACATTAGGATTCTCCTTTAAACCTGTTCCTTAAATCACTAGTGCTTAGGAAATCTATTGGAGGCAGAAGCCGTCAAGGGTAGCTTAAGGTTAGGGTTAGGGTTAGGGTGAGGGTTAGGGTACGGCTTAGGGTACGGGTTCGGGGAGGGGTTCGGGTAGGGCGTAGGGTATGGGTTAGAGTTAGGGTTAGGGTTAGTGTTAGGGTTAGGGCTCAGTTTAGGGTACGGATTAGGATTAGGGTACGCGTTAGTGTTAGGGTAGGGGTTAGGGTTAGGGTACGCTTTAGGGTGAGGGTAGTTATTAAACCTATCCCACTCTCTAGATACCCCTTAGCACGTAAAGGAATATTATTTGGGGGTCCAGCCATGGAGAAGGCTTTAGACACTAGGAGAAGATAAGGAACACACCCATTATCAAGAAATCACAATATGATTCTCTTTTTAAACTGTTCTTTAAAACACTAGTGGTTAGGAAATCTATTGGAGGCAGAAGCAGTCAAGGGTAGCTTAGGGTTAGGGTTAGGGTTAGGGTGAGGGTTAGGGTACGGCTTAGGGTACGGGTTCGGGGAGGGTTTCGGGTAGGGCGTAGGGTATGGGTTAGGGTTAGGGTTAGGGTTAGTGTTAGGGTTAGGGCTCGGTTTAGGGTACGGGTTAGGATTAGGGTACTCGTTAGGGATAGGGTAGCGGTTAGGGTTAGGGTACGCGTTAGGGTGAGGGTAGTTATTAAACCTATCACACTCTCTAGATACCCCTTAGCACGTAAAGGAATTTTATTTGGGGGTCCAGCCATGGAGAAGAGTTTAGACACTAGGAGAAGATAAGGAACACACCCATTATCACGAAATCACATTAGGATTCTCTTTTTAACCTGTTCCTTAAAACACTAGTGCTTAGGAAATCTATTGGAGGCAGAAGCAGTCAAGGGTAGCTTAGGGTTAGTGTTAGGGTTAGGGTGAGGGTTAGGGTACGGCTTAGGGTACAGGTTCGGGGAGGGGTTCGGGTAGGGCGTAGGTTATGGGTTAGGGTTAGGGTTAGGGCTAGTGTTAGGGTTAGGGCTCGGTTTAGGGTACGGGTTAGGAATAGGGTTGCGTTAGGGTTAGGGAAGGGGTTAGGGTTAGGGTACAGGTTAGGGTGAGGGTAGTTATTAAACCTATCCCACTCTCTAGATACCCCTTAGCACGTAAAGGAATATTATTTGGGGGTCCAGCCATGGAGAACAGTTTAGACACGAGGAGAAGATAAGGAACACACCCATTATCAAGAAATCACATTAGGATTCTCTTTTTAACCTGTTCCTTAAAACACTAGTGCTTAGGAAATCTATTGGAGGCAGAAGCCGTCAAGGGTAGTTTAGGGTTAGGGTGAGGGTTAGGGTACTGTTTAGGGTACGGGTTCAGGGAGGGGTTCGGGTAGGGCGTAGGGTATGTGTTAGGGTTAGGGTTAGAGTTAGTGTTAGGGTTAGGGCTCGGTTTAGGGTACGGGTTAGGATTAGGGTAAGTGCTAGGGTTAGGGTAGTGGTTAGGGTTAGTGTACGCGTTAGGGTGAGGGTAGTTATTAAAGCTATCCCACTCTCTAGATACCCCTTAGCACGTACATGAATATTATTGGGGGTCCAGCCATGGAGAAGAGTTTAGACACTAGGAAAAGATAAGGAACACACCCATTATCACGAAATCACATTAGGATTCTCTTTTTAACCTGTTCCTTAAAACACTAGTGCTTAGGAAATCTATTGGAGGCAGAAGCAGTCAAGGGTAGCTTAGGGTTAGGGTTAGGGTTAGGGTGAGGGTTAGGGTATGGCTTAGGGTACGGGTTCGGGGAGGGGTTCGGGTAGGGCGTAGGGTATGGGTTAGGGTTAGGGTTAGGGTTAGTGTAAGGGTTAGGGCTCGGTTTAGGGTACGGGTTAGGATTAGGGTACGCGTTAGAGTTAGGGTAGTGGTTAGGGTTAGGGTACGCTTTAGGGTAAGGGTAGTTATTAAACCTATCCCACTCTCTAGATACCCCTTAGCACGTAAAGGAATATTATTTGGGGGTCCAGCCATGGAGAAGAGTTTAGACACTAGGAGAAGATAAGGAACACACCCATTATCAAGAAATCACAATATGATTCTCTTTTTAAACTGTTCCTTAAAACACTAGTGCTTAGGAAATCTATTGGAGGCAGAAGCAGTCAAGGGTAGCTTAGGGTTAGGGTTAGGTTTAGGGTGAGGGTTAGGGTACGGCTTAGGGTACAGGTTCGGGGAGGGGTTCGGGTAGGGCGTACGCTATGGGTTAGGGTTAGTTTTAGGGTTAGTGTTAGGGTTAGGGCTCGGTTTAGGGTACGGGTTAGGATTAGGGTACACGTTAGGGTTATGGTAGGGGTTAGGGTTAGGGTATGTGATAGGGTGAGGTTAGTTATTAAACCTATCCCACTCTCTAGATACCCCTTAGCACGTAAAGGTATATTATTTGGGGGTCCAGCCATGGAGAAGAGTTTAGACACTAGGAGAAGATAAGGAACACACCCATTATCAAGAAATCACATTAGGATTCTCTTTTTAACCTGTTCCTTAAAACACTAGTGCTTAGGAAATCTATTGGAGGCAGAAGCCGTCAAGGGTAGTTTAGGGTTAGGGTTAGGGTTAGGGTGAGGGTTAGGGTACTGTTTAGGGTACGGGTTCAGGGAGGGGTTCGGGTAGGGCGTAGGGTATGGGTTAGGGTTAGGGTTAGAGTTAGTGTTAGGGTTAGGGCTCGGTTTAGGGTACGGGTTAGGATTAGGGTAAGTGCTAGGGTTAGGGTAGGGGTTAGGGTTAGTGTACGCGTTAGGGTGAGGGTAGTTATTAAACCTATCCCACTCTCTAGATACCCCTTAGCACGTACAGGAATATTATTGGGGGTCCAGCCATGGAGAAGAGTTTAGACACTAGGAAAAGATAAGGAACACACCCATTATCACGAAATCACATTAGGATTCTCTTTTTAACCTGTTCCTTAAAACACTAGTGCTTAGGAAATCTATTGGAGGCAGAAGCAGTCAAGGGTAGCTTAGGGTTAGGGTTAGGGTTAGGGTGAGGGTTAGGGTATGGCTTAGGGTAAGGGTTCGGGGAGGGGTTCGGGTAGGGCGTAGGGTATGGGTTAGGGTTAGGGTTAGGGTTAGTGTTAGGGTTAGGGCTCGGTTTAGGGTACGGGTTAGGATTAGGGTACGCGTTAGGGTTAGGGTAGGGGTTAGGGTTAGGGTACGCGTTAGGGTGGGGGTAGTTATTAAACCTATCACACTCTCTAGATACCCCTTAGCACGTAAAGGAATATTATTTGGGGGTCCAGACATGGAGAAGAGTTTAGACACTAGGAGAAGATAAGGAACACACCCATTATCACGAAATCACATTAGGATTCTCTTTTTAACATGTTCCTTAAAACACTAGTGCTTAGGAAATCTATTGGAGGCAGAAGCCGTCAAGGGTAGCTTAGGGTTAGGGTTAGGGTTAGGGTGAGGGTTAGGGTACGGCTTAGGGTACGGGTTCGGGGAGGTGTTCGGGTAGGGCGTAGGGTATGGGTTAGGGTTAGGGCTAGTGTTAGGGTTAGGTCTCTGTTTAGGGTAAAGGTTAGGATTAGGCTACGTGTTAGGGTTAGGGTAGGGGTTACGGTTAGTGTACGCGTTAGGGTGAGGGTAGTTATTAAACCTATCCCACTCTCTAGATACCCCTTAGCACGTACAGGAATATTATTGGGGGTCCAGCCATGGAGAAGAGTTTAGACACTAGGAGAAGATAAGGAACACACCCATTATCACGAAATCACATTAGGATTCTCTTTTTAACCTGTTCCTTAAAACACTAGTGCTTAGGAAATCTATTGGAGGCAGAAGCAGTCAAGGGTAGCTTAGGGTTAGGGTTAGGTTTAGGGTGAGGGTTAGGGTATGGCTTAGGGTACGGGTTCGGGGAGGGGTTCGGGTAGGGCGTAGGGTATGGGTTAGGGTTAGGGTTAGGGTTAATGTTAGGGTTAGGGCTCGGTTTAGGGTACGGGTTAGGATTAGGGTACGCGTTAGGGTTAGGGCAGGGGTTAGGTTTAGGGTACGCGTTAGGGTGGGGGTAGTTATTAAACCTATCACACTCTCTAGATACCCCTTAGCACGTAAAGGAATATTATTTGGGGGTCCAGCCATGGAGAAGAGTTTAGACACGAGGAGAAGATAAGGAACACCCCCATTATCAAGAAATCACATTAGGATTCTCTTTTTAACCTGTTCCTTAAAACACTAGTGCTTAGGAAATCTATTGGAGGCAGAAGCAGTCAAGGGTAGCTTAGGGTTAGGGTTAGGGTTAGGGTGAGGGTTAGGGTACGGCTTATGGTACGGGTTCGGGGAGGGGTTCGTGTAGGCCGTAGGGTATGGGTTAGGGTTAGGGTTAGGGTTAGTGTAAGGGTTAGGGCTCGGTTTAGGGTACGGGTTAGGATTAGGGTACGCGTTAGAGTTAGGGTAGTGGTTAGGGTTAGGGTACGCTTTAGGGTGAGGGTAGTTATTAAACCTATCCCACTCTCTAGATACCCCTTAGCACGTAAAGGAATATTATTTGGGGGTCCAGCCATGGAGAAGAGTTTAGACACTAGGAGAAGATAAGGAACACACCCATTATCAAGAAATCACAATAAGATTCTCTTTTTAAACTGTTCCTTAAAACACTAGTGCTTAGGAAATCTATTGGAGGCAGAAGCAGTCAAGGGTAGCTTAGGGTTAGGGTTAGGGTTAGGGTGAGGGTTAGGGTACGGCTTAGGGTACAGGTTCGGGGAGGGGTTCGGGTAGGGCGTACGCTATGGGTTAGGGTTAGTTTTAGGGTTAGTGTTAGGGTTAGGGCTCGGTTTAGGGTACGGGTTAGGATTAGGGTACACGTTAGGGTTAGGGTAGGGGTTAGGGTTAGGGTATGTGGTAGGGTGAGGTTAGTTATTAAACCTATCCCACTCTCTAGATACCCCTTAGCACGTAAAGGAATATTATTTGGGGGTCCAGCCATGGAGAAGAGTTTAGACACTAGGAGAAGATAAGGAACACACCCATTATCAAGAAATCACATTAGGATTCTCTTTTTAACCTGTTCCTTAAAACACTAGTGCTTAGGAAATCTATTGGAGGCAGAAGCCGTCAAGGGTAGCTTAGGGTCAGGGTTAGGGTTAGGGTGAGGGTTAGGGTACGGCTGACGATACGGGTTCGGGGAGGGGTTCGGGTAGGGCGTAGGGTATGGGTTAGTGTTAGGGTTAGGGCTAGTGTTAGGGTTAGGGCTCGGTTTAGGGTACGGGTTAGGATTAGGTTATGCGTTAGGGTTAGGGTAGGGGTTAGGGTTAGGATACGCTTTAGGGTGAGTGTAGTTATTAAACCTATCCCACTCTCTAGATACCCCTTAGCACGTAAAGGAATATTATTTGGGGGTCCAGCCATGGAGAAGGGTTTAGACACTAGGAGAAGATAAGGAACACACCCATTATCATGAAATCACAATATGATTCTCTTTTTAACCTGTTCCTTAAAACACTAGTGCTTAGGAAATCTATTGGAGGCAGAAGCAGTCAAGGGTAGCTTAGGGTTAGGGTTAGGGTTAGGGTGAGGGTTAGGGTATGGCTTAGGGTACGGGTTCGGGGAAGGGTTCGGGTAGGGCGTAGGGTATGGGTTAGGGTTAGGGTTAGGGCTAGTGTTAGGGTTAGGGCTCGGTTTAGGGTACAGGTTAGGATTAGGGTACGCGTTAGGGTTAGGGTAGGGGTTAGGGTTAGTGTACACGTTCGGGTGAGGGTAGTTATTAAACCTATCCCACTCTCTAGATACCCCTTAGCACATACAGGAATATTATTGGGGGTCCAGCCATGGAGAAGAGTTTAGACACTAGGAGAAGATAAGGAACACACCCATTATCACGAAATCACATTAGGATTCTCTTTTTAACCTGTTCCTTAAAACACTAGTGTTTAGGAAATCTATTGGAGGCAGAAGCCGTCAAGGGTAGCTTAGGGTTAGGGTTAGGGTTAGGGTGAGGGTTAGGGTACGGCTTAGGGTACGGGTTCTCGGATGGGTTCGGGTAGGGCGTAGGGTATGGGTTAGGGTTAGGATTAGGGTTAGTGTTAGGGTTAGGGCTCGGTTTAGGGTACGGGTTAGGATTGGGGTACTCGTTAGGGTTAGGGTAGCGGTTAGGGTTAGGGTACGCGTTACGGTGAGGGTAGATATTAAACCTATCACACTCTCTAGATACCCCTTAGCACGTAAAGGAATATTATTAGGGGCTCCAGCCATGGAGAAGAGTTTAGACACTAGGAGAAGATAAGGAACACACCCATTATCACAAAATCACATTAGGATTCTCTTTTTAACCTGTTCCTTAAAACACTAGTGCTTAGGAAATCTATTGGAGGCAGAAGCAGTCAAGGGTAGCTTAGGGTTAGGGTTAGGGTTAGGGTGAGGGTTAGGGTACGGCTTAGGGTACAGGTTCGGGGAGGGGTTCGGGTAGGGCGTACGCTATGGGTTAGGGTTAGTTTTAGGGTTAGTGTTAGGGTTAGGGCTCGGTTTAGGGTACGGGTTAGGATTAGGGTACACGTTAGGGTTAGGGTATGTGATAGGGTGAGGTTAGTTATTAAACCTATCCCACTCTCTAGATACCCCTTAGCACGTAAAGGAATATTATTTGGGGGTCCAGCCATGGAGAAGAGTTTAGACACTAGGAGAAGATAAGGAACACACCCATTATCAAGAAATCACATTAGGATTCTCTTTTTAACCTGTTCCTTAAAACACTAGTGCTTAGGAAATCTATTGGAGGCAGAAGCCGTCAAGGGTAGCTTAGGGTCAGGGTTAGGGTTAGGGTGAGGGTTAGGGTACGGCTGACGATACGGGTTCGGGGAGGGGTTCGGGTAGGGCGTAGGGTATGGGTTAGTGTTAGGGTTAGGGCTAGTGTTAGGGTTAGGGCTCGGTTTAGGGTACGGGTTAGGATTAGGGTATGCGTTAGGGTTAGGGTAGGGGTTAGGGTTAGGATACGCTTTAGGGTGAGTGTAGTTATTAAACCTATCCCACTCTCTAGATACCCCTTAGCACGTAAAGGAATATTATTTGGGGGTCCAGCCATGGAGAAGGGTTTAGACACTAGGAGAAGATAAGGAACACACCCATTATCATGAAATCACAATATGATTCTCTTTTTAACCTGTTCCTTAAAACACTAGTGCTTAGGAAATCTATTGGAGGCAGAAGCAGTCAAGGGTAGCTTAGGGTTAGGGTTAGGGTTAGGGTGAGGGTTAGGGTATGGCTTAGGGTACGGGTTCGGGGAGGGGTTCGGGTAGGGCGTAGGGTATGGGTTAGGGTTAGGGTTAGGGCTAGTGTTAGGGTTAGGGCTCGGTTTAGGGTACAGGTTAGGATTAGGGTACGCGTTAGGGTTAGGGTAGGGGTTAGGGTTAGTGTACACGTTCGGGTGAGGGTAGTTATTAAACCTATCCCACTCTCTAGATACCCCTTAGCACATACAGGAATATTATTGGGGGTCCAGCCATGGAGAAGAGTTTAGACACTAGGAGAAGATAAGGAACACACCCATTATCAGGAAATCACATTAGGATTCTCTTTTTAACCTGTTCCTTAAAACACTAGTGCTTAGGAAATCTATTGGAGGCAGAAGAAGTCAAGGGTAGCTTAGGGTTAGGGTTAGGGTTAGGGTGAGGGTTAGGGTACGGCTTAGGGTACGGGTTCGGGGAGGGGTTCGGGTAGGGCGTAGGGTATCGGTTAGGGTTAGGGTTAGGTCTAGTGTTAGGGTTAGGGCTCGGTTTAGGGTACGGGTTAGGATTAGGGTACGCGCTAGTGTTAGGGTAGGGGTTAGGGTTAGGGTACGCGTTAGGGTGAGGGTAGTTATTAAACCTATCACACTCTCTAGATACCCCTTAACACATAAAGGAATATTATTTGGGGGTTCAGCCATGGAGAAGAGATTAGACACGAGGAGAAGATAAGGAACACACCCATTATCAAGAAATCACATTAGGATTCTCTTTTTAACATGTTCCTTAAAACACTAGTGCTTAGGAAATCTATTGGAGGCACAAGCCGTCAAGGGTAGCTTAGGGTTAGGGTTAGGGTTAGGGTGAGGGTTAGGGTACGGCTTAGGGTACGGGTTCGGGGAGGGGTTCGGGTAGGGCGTAGGGTATGGGTTAGGGTTAGGGTTAGGGCTAGTGTTAGGGTTAGGGCTCGGTTTAGGGTACGGGTTAGGATTAGGGTACGCGTTAGGGTTAGGGTAGGGGTTAGGGTTAGTGTACACGTTCGGGTGAGGGTAGTTATTAAACCTATCCCACTCTCTAGATACCCCTTAGCACATACAGGAATATTATTGGGGGTCCAGCCATGGAGAAGAGTTTAGACACTAGGAGAAGATAAGGAACACACCCATTATCACGAAATCACATTAGGATTCTCTTTTTAACCTGTTCCTTAAAACACTAGTGCTTAGGAAATCTATTGGAGGCAGAAGCAGTCAAGGGTAGCTTAGGGTTAGGGTTAGGGTTAGGGTGAGGGTTAGGGTATGGCTTAGGGTATGGGTTCGGGGAGGGGTTCGGGTAGGGCGTAGGGTATGGGTTAGGGTTAGGGTTAGGGTTAGTGTTAGGGTTAGGGCTCGGTTTAGGGTACGGGTTAGGATTAGGGTACGCGTTAGTGTTAGGGTAGGTGTTAGGGTTAGGGTACGCGAGAGGGTGAGGTTAGTTATTAAACCTATCCCACTCTCTAGAAAACCCTTAGTACGTAAAGGAATATTATTTGGGGGTCCAGCCATGGAGAAGAGTTTAGACACTAGGAGAAGATAAGGAACACACCCATTATCAAGAAATCACATTAGGATTCTGTTTTTAACCTGTTCCTTAAAACACTAGTGCTTAGGAAATCTATTGGAGGCAGAAGTGGTCAAGGGTAGCTTAGGGTTAGGGTTAGGGTTAGGGTGAGGGTTAGGGTATGGCTTAGGGTACGGGTTCGGGGAGGGGTTCGGGTAGGGCGTAGGGTATGGTTTAGGGTTAGGGTTAGGGTTAGTGTTAGGTTTAGGGCTCGGTTTAGGGTACGGGTTAGGATTAGGGTACGCGTTAGGGTTAGGGTAGGGGTTATGGTTAGGGTACGCGAGAGGGTGAGGTTAGTTATTAAACCTATCCCACTCTCTAGAAAACCCTTAGTACGTAAAGGAATATTATTTGGGGGTCCAGCCATGGAGAAGAGTTTAGACACTAGGAGAAGATAAGGAACACACCCATTATCAAGAAATCACATTAGGATTCTGTTTTTAACCTGTTCCTTAAAACACTAGTGCTTAGGAAATCTATTGGAGGCAGAAGTGGTCAAGGGTAGCTTAGGGTTAGGGTTAGGGTTAGGGTGAGGGTTAGGGTACGGCTTAGGGTACGGGTTCGGGCAGGGTTTCGGGTAGGGCGTAGGGTATGGGTTAGGGTTAGTGTTAGGGTTAGTGTTAGAGTTAGGGCTCGGTTTAGGGTACGGGTTAGGATTAGGGTACTCGTTAGGGTTAGGGTAGCGGTTAGGGTTAGGGTACGCGTTAGGGTGAGGGTAGTTATTAAACCTATCCCACTCTCTAGATACCCCTTAGCACGTAAAGGAATATTATTTGGGGGTCCAGCCATGGAGAAGAGTTTAGACACGAGGAGCAGATAAGGAACACACCCATTATCAAGAAATCACATTAGGATTCTCCTTTAAACCTGTTCCTTAAATCACTAGTGCTTAGGAAATCTATTGGAGGCAGAAGCCGTCAAGGGTAGCGTAGGGTTAGGGTTAGGGTTAGGGTGAGGGTTAGGGTACGGCTTAGGGTACGGGTTCGGGGAGGGATTCGGGTAGGGCGTAGGGTATGGGTTAGAGTTAGGGTTAGGGTTAGTGTTAGGGTTAGGGCACAGTTTAGGGTACGGGTTATGATTAGGGTACGCGTTAGTGTTAGGGTAGGGGTTAGGGTTAGGGTACGCTTTAGGGTGAGGGTAGTTATTAAACCTATCCCACTCTCTAGATAACCCTTAGCACGTAAAGGAATATTATTTGGGGGTCCAGCCATGGAGAAGGGTTTAGACACTAGGAGAAGATAAGGAACACACCCATTATCAAGAAATCACATTAGGATTCTCTTTTTAACCTGTTCCTTAAAACACTAGTGCTTAGGAAATCTATTGGAGGCAGAAGCCGTCAAGGGTAGCTTAGGGTTAGGGTTAATGTTAGGGTGAGGGTTAGGGTACGGTTTAGGGTACGGGTTCAGGGAGGGGTTCGGGTAGGGCGTAGGGTATTGGTTAGGGTTAGGGTTAGAATTAGTGTTAGGGGTAGGGCTCGGTTTAGGGTACGGGTTAGGATTAGGGTACGCGCTAGGGTTAGGGTAGGGGTTAGGGTTAGGGTACGCGTTAGGGTGAGGGTAGTTATTAAACCTATCACACTCTCTAGATACCCCTTAGCACAGAAAGGAATATTATTTGGGGGTCCAGCCATGGAGAAGAGTTTAGACACGAGGAGAAGATAAGGAACACACCCATTATCAAGAAATCACATTAGGATTCTCTTTTTAACATGTTCCTTAAAACACTAGTGCTTAGGAAATCTATTGGAGGCACAAGCCGTCAAGGGTAGCTTAGGGTTAGGGTTAGGGTTAGGGTGAGGGTTAGGGTACGGCTTAGGGTACGGGTTCGGGGAGGGGTTCGGGTAGGGCGTAGGGTATGGGTTAGGGTTAGGGTTAGGGCTAGTGTTAGGGTTAGGGCTCGGTTTAGGGTACGGGTTAGGATTAGGGTACGCGTTAGGGTTAGGGTAGGGGTTAGGGTTAGTGTACACGTTCGGGTGAGGGTAGTTATTAAACCTATCCCACTCTCTAGATACCCCTTAGCACATACAGGAATATTATTGGGGGTCCAGCCATGGAGAAGAGTTTAGACACTAGGAGAAGATAAGGAACACACCCATTATCACGAAATCACATTAGGATTCTCTTTTTAACCTGTTCCTTAAAACACGAGTGCTTAGGAAATCTATTGGAGGCAGAAGCAGTCAAGGGTAGCTTAGGGTTAGGGTTAGGGTTAGGGTGAGGGTTAGGGTATGGCTTAGGGTATGGGTTCGGGGAGGGGTTCGGGTAGGGCGTAGGGTATGGGTTAGGGTTAGGGTTAGGGTTAGTGTTAGGGTTAGGGCTCGGTTTAGGGTACGGGTTAGGATTAGGGTACGCGTTAGTGTTAGGGTAGGTGTTAGGGTTAGGGTACGCGAGAGGGTGAGGTTAGTTATTAAACCTATCCCGCTCTCTAGAAAACCCTTAGTACGTAAAGGAATATTATTTGGGGGTCCAGCCATGGAGAAGAGTTTAGACACTAGGAGAAGATAAGGAACACACCCATTATCAAGAAATCACATTAGGATTCTGTTTTTAACCTGTTCCTTAAAACACTAGTGCTTAGGAAATCTATTGGAGGCAGAAGCAGTCAAGGGTAGCTTAGGGTTAGGGTTAGGGTTAGGGTGAGGGTTAGGGTATGGCTTAGGGTACGGGTTCGGGGAGGGGTTCGGGTAGGGCGTAGGGTATGGGTTAGGGTTAGGGTTAGGGTTAGTGTTAGGGTTAGGGCTCGGTTTAGGGTACGGGTTAGGATTAGGGTACGCGTTAGGGTTAGGGTAGGGGTTATGGTTAGGGTACGCGTTAGGCTGGGGGTAGTTATTAAACCTATCACACTCTCTAGATACCCCTTAGCACGTAAAGGACTATTATTTGGGGGTCCAGCCATGGAGAACAGTTTAGACACGAGGAGAAGATAAGGAACACACCCATTATCAAGAAATCACAATGTGATTCTCTTTTTAAACTGTTCCTTAAAACACTAGTGCTTAGGAAATCTATTGGAGGCAGAAGCAGTCAAGGGTGGCTTAGGGTTAGGGTTAGGGTTAGGGTGAGGTTTAGGGTACGGCTTAGGGTACGGGTTCGGGGAGGGGTTCGGGTAGGCCGTAGGGTATGGGTTAGGGTTAGGGTTAGGGTTAGTGTTAGGGTTAGGGCTCGGTTTAGGGTACGGGTTAGGATTAGGGTACGCGTTAGTGTTAGGGTAGGGGTTAGGGTTAGGGTACGCTTTAGAGTGAGGGTAGTTATTAAACCTATCCCACTCTCTAGATACCCCTTAGCACGTAAAGGAATATTATTTGGGGGTCCAGCCATGGAGAAGGGTTTAGACACTAGGAGAAGATAAGGAACACACCCATTATCATGAAATCACAATATGATTCTCTTTTTAAACTGTTCCTTAAAACACTAGTGGTTAGGAAATCTATTGGAGGCAGAAGCAGTCAAGGGTAGCTTAGGGTTAGGGTTAGGGTTAGGGTGAGGGTTAGGGTACGGCTTAGGGTACGGGTTCGGGCAGGGTTTCGGGTAGGGCGTAGGGTATGGGTTAGGGTTAGTGTTAGGGTTAGTGTTAGAGTTAGGGCTCGGTTTAGGGTACGGGTTAGGATTAGGGTACTCGTTAGGGTTAGGGTAGCGGTTAGGGTTAGTGTACGCGTTAGGGTGAGGGTAGTTATTAAACCTATCCCACTCTCTAGATACCCCTTAGCACGTAAAGGAATATTATTTGGGGGTCCAGCCATGGAGAAGAGTTTAGACACGAGGAGAAGATAAGGAACACACCCATTATCAAGAAATCACATTAGGATTCTCCTTTAAACCTGTTCCTTAAATCACTAGTGCTTAGGAAATCTATTGGAGGCAGAAGCCGTCAAGGGTAGCCTAGGGTTAGGGTTAGGGTTAGGGTGAGGGTTAGGGTACGGCTTAGGGTACGGGTTCGGGGAGGGATTAGGGTAGGGCGTAGGGTATGGGTTAGAGTTAGGGTTAGGGTTAGTGTTAGAGTTAGGGCACAGTTTAGGGTACGGGTTATGATTAGGGTACGCTTTAGTGTTAGGGTAGGGGTTAGGGTTAGTGTACGCTTTAGGGTGAGGGTAGTTATTAAACCTATCCCACTCTCTAGATAACCCTTAGCACGTAAAGGAATATTATTTGGGGGTCCAGCCATGGAGAAGGGTTTAGACACTAGGAGAAGATAAGGAACACACCCATTATCAAGAAATCACATTAGGATTCTCTTTTTAACCTGTTCCTTAAAACACTAGTGCTTAGGAAATCTATTGGAGGCAGAAGCCGTCAAGGGTAGCTTAGGGTTAGGGTTAGGGTTAGGGTGAGGGTTAGGGTACGGTTTAGGGTACGGGTTCAGGGAGGGGTTCGGGTAGGGCGTAGGGTATTGGTTAGGGTTAGGGTTAGAGTTAGTGTTAGGGTTAGGGCTCGGTTTAGGGTACGGGTTAGGATACGGGTACGCGCTAGGGTTAGGGTAGGGGTTAGGGTTAGGGTACGCGTTAGGGTGAGGGTAGTTATTAAACCTATCACACTCTCTAGATACCCCTTAGCACAGAAAGGAATATTATTTGGGGGTCCAGCCATGGAGAAGAGTTTAGACACGAGGAGAAGATAAGGAACACACCCATTATCAAGAAATCACATTAGGATTCTCTTTTTAACTTGTTCCTTAAAACACTAGTGCTTAGGAAATCTATTGGAGGCAGAAGCCGTCAAGGGTAGCTTAGGGTTAGGGTTAGGGTTAGGGTGAGGGTTAGGGTACGGCTTAGGGTACGGGTTCGGGGAGGTGTTCGGGTAGGGCGTAGGGTATGGGTTAGGGTTAGGGCTAGTGTTAGGGTTAGGTCTCGGTTTAGGGTAAAGTTTAGGATTAGGGTATGCGTTAGGGTTAGGGTAGGGTTTACGGTTAGTGTACGCGTTAGGGTGAGGGTAGTTATTAAACCTATCCCACTCTCTAGATACCCCTTAGCACCTACAGGAATATTATAGGGGGTCCAGCCATGGAGAAGAGTTTAGACACTAGGAGAAGATAAGGAACACACCCATTATCACGAAATCACATTAGGATTCTCTTTTTAACCTGTTCCTTAAAACACTAGTGCTTAGGAAATCTATTGGAGGCAGAAGCAGTCAAGGGTAGCTTAGGGTTAGGGTTAGGGTTAGGGTGAGGGTTAGGGTACGGCTTAGGGTACGGGTTCGGGGAGGGTTTCGGGTAGGGCGTAGGGTATGGGTTAGGGTTAGGGTTAGGGCTAGTGTTAGGGTTAGGGCTCGGTTTAGGGTACGGGTTAGGATTAGGGTACGCGCTAGGGTTAGGGTAGTGGTTAGGGTTAGGGTACGCGTTAGGGTGAGGGTAGTTATTAAACCTATCACACTTTCTAGATACCCCTTAGCACATAAAGGAATATTATTTGGGGGTTCAGCCATGGAGAAGAGTTTAGACACGAGGAGAAGATAAGGAACACACCCATTATCAAGAAATCACATTAGGATTCTTTTTTTAACATGTTCCTTAAAACACTAGTGCTTAGGAAATCTATTGGAGGCACAAGCCGTCAAGGGTAGCTTAGGGTTAGGGTTAGGGTTAGGGTGAGGGTTAGGGTACGGCTTAGGGTACGGGTTCGGGGAGGGGTTCGGGTAGGGCGCAGGGTATGGGTAAGGGTTAGGGTTAGGGCTAGTGTTAGGGTTAGGGCTCGGTTTAGGATACAGGTTAGGATTAGGGTACGCGTTAGTGTTAGGGTAGGGGTTAGGGTTAGTGTACGCGTTCGGGTGAGGGTAGTTACTAAACCTATCCCACTCTCTAGATACCCCTTAGCACGTACAGGAATATTATTGGGGGTCCAGCCATGGAGAAGAGTTTAGACACTAGGAGAAGATAAGGAACACACCCATTATCACGAAATCACATTAGGATTCTCTTTTTAACCTGTTCCTTAAAACACTAGTTCTTAGGAAATCTATTGGAGGGAGAAGCAGTCAAGGGTAGCTTAGGGTTAGGGTTAGGGTTAGGGTGAGGGTTAGGGTATGGCTTAGGTTACGGGTTCGGGGAGGGGTTCGGGTAGGGCGTAGGGTATGGGTTAGGGTTAGGGTTAAGGTTAGTGTTAGGGTTAGGGCTCGGTTTAGGGTACGGGTTAGGATTAGGGTACGCGTTAGGGTTAGGGTAGGGGTTAGGGTTAGGGTACGCGTTAGGGTGGGGGTAGTTATTAATCCTATCACACTCTCTAGATACCCCTTTGCACGTACAGGAATATTATAGGGGGTCCAGCCATGGAGAAGTGTTTAGACACTAGGAGAAGATAAGGAACACACCCATTATCACGAAATCACATTAGGATTCTCTTTTTAACCTTTTCCTTAAAACACTAGTGCTTAGGAAATCTATTGGAGGCAGAAGCAGTCAAGGGTAGCTTAGGGTTAGGGTTAGGGTTAGGGTGAGGGTTAGGGTATGGCTTAGGGTACGGGTTCGGGGAGGGGTTCGGGTAGGGCATAGGGTATGGGTTAGGGTTAGGGTTAGGGTTAGTGTTAGGGTTAGGGCTCGGTTTAGGGTACGGGTTAGGATTAGGGTACGCGTTAGGGTTAGGGTAGGGGTTAGGGTTAGGGTACGCGTTAGGGTGGGGGTAGTTATTAATCCTATCACACTCTCTAGATACCCCTTAGCACGTACAGGAATATTATAGGGGGTCCAGCCATGGAGAAGTGTTTAGACACTAGGAGAAGATAAGGAACACACCCATTATCACGAAATCACATTAGGATTCTCTTTTTAACCTGTTCCTTAAAACACTAGTGCTTAGGAAATCTATTGGAGGGAGAAGCAGTCAAGGGTAGCTTAGGGTTAGGGTTAGGGTTAGGGTGAGGGTTAGGGTACGGCTTAGGGTACGGGTTCGGGGAGGGGTTCGGGTAGGCCGTAGGGTATGGGTTAGTGTTAGGGTTAGGGTTAGTGTTAGGGTTAGGGCTCGGTTAAGGGTACGGGTTAGGATTAGGGTACGCGTTAGTGTTAGGGTAGTGTTTAGGGTTAGGGTACGCTTTAGGGTGAGGGTAGTTATTAAACCTATCCCACTCTCTAGATACCCCTTAGCACGTAAAGGAATATTATTTGGGGGTCCAGCCATGGAGAAGAGTTTAGACACTAGGAGAAGATAAGGAACACACCCATTATCAAGAAATCACAATATGATTCTCTTTTTAAACTGTTCCTTAAAACACTAGTGCTTAGGAAATCTATTGGAGGCAGAAGCAGTCAAGGGTAGCTTAGGGTTAGGGTTAGGGTTAGGGTGAGGGTTAGGGTACGGTTTAGGGTACGGGTTCAGGGAGGGGTTCGGGTAGGGCGTAGGGTATTGGTTAGGGTTAGGGTTAGAGTTAGTGTTAGGGTTAGGGCTCGGTTTAGGGTACGGGTTAGGATACGGGTACGCGCTAGGGTTAGGGTAGGGGTTAGGGTTAGGGTACGCGTTAGGGTGAGGGTAGTTATTAAACCTATCACACTCTCTAGATACCCCTTAGCACAGAAAGGAATATTATTTGGGGGTCCACCCATGGAGAAGAGTTTAGACACGAGGAGAAGATAAGGAACACACCCATTATCAAGAAATCACATTAGGATTCTCTTTTTAACATGTTCCTTAAAAAACTAGTGCTTAGGAAATCTATTGGAGGCAGAAGCCGTCAAGGGTAGCTTAGGGTTAGGGTTAGGGTCAGGGTGAGGGTTAGGGTACGGCTTAGGGTACGGGTTCGGGGAGGTGTTCGGGTAGGGCGTAGGGTATGGGTTAGGGTTAGGGCTAGTGTTAGGGTTAGGGCTCGGTTTAGGATACAGGTTAGGATTAGGGTACGCGTTAGTGTTAGGGTAGGGGTTAGGGTTAGTGTACGCGTTCGGGTGAGGGTAGTTACTACACCTATCCCACTATCTAGATACCCCTTAGCACGTACAGGAATATTATTGTGGGTCCAGCCATGGAGAAGAGTTTAGACACTAGGAGAAGATAAGGAACACACCCATTATCACGAAATCACATTAGGATTCTCTTTTAACCTGTTCCTTAAAACACTAGTGCTTAGGAAATCTATTGGAGGCAGAAGCAGTCAAGGGTAGCTTAGGGTTAGGGTTAGGGTTAGGGTGAGGGTTAGGGTATGGCTTAGGGTACGGGTTCGGGGAGGGGTTCGGGTAGGGCGTAGGGTATGGGTTAGGGTTAGGGTTAGGGTTAGTGTTAGGGTTAGGGCTCGGTTTAGGGTACGGGTTAGGATTAGGGTACGCGTTAGGGTTAGGGTAGGGGTTAGGGTTAGGGTACGCGTTAGGGTGGGGGTAGTTATTAATCCTATCACACTCTCTAGATACCCCTTAGCACGTACAGGAATATTATAGGGGGTCCAGCCATGGAGAAGTGTTTAGACACTAGGAGAAGATAAGGAACACACCCATTATCACGAAATCACATTAGGATTCTCTTTTTAACCTGTTCCTTAAAACACTAGTGCTTAGGAAATCTATTGGAGGCAGAAGCAGTCAAGGGTAGCTTAGGGTTAGGGTTAGGGTTAGGGTGAGGGTTAGGGTACGGCTTAGGGTACGGGTTCGGGGAGGGGTTCGGGTAGGCCGTAGGGTATGGATTAGTGTTAGGGTTAGGGTTAGTGTTAGGGTTAGGGCTCGGTTAAGGGTACGGGTTAGGATTTGGGTACGCGTTAGTGTTAGGGTAGTGTTTAGGGTTAGGGTACGCTTTAGGGTGAGGGTAGTTATTAAACCTATCCCACTCTCTAGATACCCCTTAGCACGTAAAGGAATATTATTTGGGGGTCCAGCCATGGAGAAGAGTTTAGACACTAGGAGAAGATAAGGAACACACCCATTATCAAGAAATCACAATATGATTCTCTTTTTAAACTGTTCCTTAAAACACTAGTGCTTAGGAAATCTATTGGAGGCAGAAGCAGTCAAGGGTAGCTTAGGGTTAGGGTTAGGGTTAGGGTGAGGGTTAGGGTACGGCTTAGGGTACGGGTTCGGGGAGGGTTTCGGGTAGGGCGTAGGGTATGGGTTAGGGTTAGGGTTAGGGTTAGTGTTAGGGTTAGGGCTCGGTTCAGGGTACGGGTTAGGATTAGGGTACTCGTTAGGGTTAGGGTAGAGGTTAGGGTTAGGGTACGCGTTAGGGTGAGGGTAGTAATTAAACCTATCACACTCTCTAGATACCCCTTAGCACGTAAAGGAATATTATTTGGGGGTCCAGCCATGGAGAAGAGTTTAGACACTAGGAGAAGATAAGGAACACACCCATTATCACGAAATCACATTAGGATTCTCTTTTTAACATGTTCCTTAAAACACTAGTGCTTAGGAAATCTATTGGAGGCAGAAGCAGTCAAGGGTAGCTTAGGGTTAGGGTTAGGGTTAGGGTGAGGGTTAGGGTACGGCTTAGGGTACGGGTTCGGGGAGGGGTTCGGGTAGGCCGTAGGGTATGGGTTAGGGTTAGGGTTAGGGTTAGTGTTAGGGTTAGGGCTCGGTTTAGGGTACGGGTTAGGATTAGGGTACGTGTTAGTGTTAGGGTAGTGGTTAGGGTTAGGGTACGCTTTAGGGTGAGGGTAGTTATTAAACCTATCCCACTCTCTAGATACCCCTTAGCACGTAAAGGAATATTATTTGGGGGTCCAGCCATGGAGAATAATTTAGACACTAGGAGAAGATAAGGAACACACCCTTTATCAAGAAATCACAATATGATTCTCTTTTTAAACTGTTCCTTAAAACACTAGTGCTTAGGAAATCTATTGGAGGCAGAAGCAGTTAAGGGTAGCTTAGGATTAGGGTTAGGGTTAGGGTGAGGGTTAGGGTACGGCTTACGATACGGGTTCGGGGAGGGGTTCGGGTAGGGCGTGGGGTATGGGTTAGGGTTAGGGATAGGGCTAGTGTTAGGGTTAGGGCTCGGTTTAGGGTACGGGTTAGGATTAGGGTACGCGTTAGTGTTAGGGTAGGGGTTAGGGTTAGGATACGCGTTAGGGTGAGGGTAGTTATTAAACCTATCCCACTCTCTAGATACCCCTTAGTACGTAAAGGAATATTATTTGGGGGTCCAGCCATGGAGAAGAGTTTAGACACGAGGAGAAGATAAGGAACACACCCATTATCAAGAAATCACATTAGGATTCTCTTTTAAACCTGTTCCTTAAATCACTAGTGCTTAGGAAATCTATTGGAGGCAGAAGCCGTCAAGGGTAGCTTAGGGTTAGGGTTAGGGTTAGGGTGAGGGTTAGGGTACGGCTTAGCGTACGGGTTCAGGGAGGGGTTCGGGTAGGGCGTAGGGTATGGGTTAGGGTTAGGGTTAGGGCTAGTGTTAGGGTTAGGGATCGGTTTAGGGTACAGGTTAGGATTAGGGTACGCGTTAGGGTTAGGGTAGGGGTTAGGGTTAGTTTACGCGTTAGGGTGAGGATAGTTATTAAACCTATCCCACTCTCTAGATACCCCTTAGCACGTACAGGAATATTATTTGGTGGTCCAGCCATGGAGAAGAGTTTAGACACTAGGAGAAGATAAGGAACACACCCATTATCACGAAATCACATTAGGATTCTCTTTTTAACCTGTTCCTTAAAACACGAGTGCTTAGGAAATCTATTGGAGGCAGAAGCAGTCAAGGGTAGCTTAGGGTTAGGGTTAGGGTTAGGGTGAGGGTTAGGGTACGGCTTAGGGTACGGGTTCGGGGAGGGGTTCGGGTAGGGCATAGGGTATGGGTTAGGGTTAGGGTAAAGGCTAGTGTTAGGGTTAGGGCTCGGTTTAGGGTACGGGTTAGGATTAGGGTACGCGTTACGGTTCGTGTAGGGGTTAGGGTTAGGGTAAGCGTTAGTGTGAGGGTAGTTATTAAACCTATGCCACTCTCTAGATACCCCTTAGCACGTAAAGGAATATTATTTGGGAGTCCAGCCATGGAGAAGAGTTTAGACACGAGGAGAAGATAAGGAACACACCCATTATCAAGAAATCACATTAGGATCCTCTTTTTAACCTGTTCCTTAAAACACTAGTGCTTAGGAAATCTATTGGAGGCAGAAGCCGTCAAGGGTAGCTTAGGGTTAGGGTTAGGGTTAGGGTGAGGGTTAGGGTACGGTTTAGGGTACGGGTTCAGGGAGGGGTTCGGGTAGGGCGTAGGGTATGTGTTAGGGTTAGGGTTAGAGTTAGTGTTAGGGTTAGGGCTCGGTTTAGGGTACGGGTTAGGATTAGGGTACGCGCTAGGGTTAGGGTAGGGATTATGGTTAGGGTACGCGTTAGGGTGAGGGTAGTTATTAAACCTATCACACTCTCTCGATACCCCTTAGCACATAAAGGAATATTATTGGGGGGTCCAGCCATGGAGAAGAGTTTAGACACGAGGAGAAGACAAGGAACACACCCATTATCAAGAAATCACATTAGGATTCTCTTTTTAACATGTTCCTTAAAACACTAGTGCTTAGGAAATCTATTGGAGGCAGAAGCCGTCAAGGGTAGCTTAGGGTTAGGGTTAGGGTTAGGGTGAGGGTTAGGGTACGGCTTAGGGTACGGGTTCGGGGAGGTGTTCGGGTAGGGCGTAGGGTATGGGTTAGGGTTAGGGTTAGGGCTAGTGTTAGGTTTAGGGCTCGGTTTAGGGTACGGGTTAGGATTAGGGTACGCGTTAGGGTTAGGGTAGGGGTTAGGGTTAGTGTACGCGTTAGGGTGATGGTAGTTATTAAACCTATCCCACTCTCTAGATACCCCTTAGCACGTAAAGGAATATTATTGGGGGTCCAGCCATGGAGAAGAGTTTAGACACTAGGAGAAGATAAGGAACACACCCATTATCAAGAAATCACATTAGGATTCTCTTTTTAACCTGTTCCTTAAAACACTAGTGCTTAGGAAATCTATTGGAGGCAGAAGCAGTCAAGGGTAGCTTAGGGTTAGGGTTAGGGTTAGGGTGAGGGTTAGGGTATGGCTTAGGGTACGGGTTCGGGGAGGGGTTCGGGTAGGGCGTAGGGTATGGGTTAGGGTTAGGGTTAGGGTTAGTGTTAGGGTTAGGGCTCGGTTTAGGGTACGGTTTAGGATTAGGGTACGCGTTAGGGTTAGGGCAGGGGTTAGGGTTAGGGAACGCGTTAGGGTGGGGGTAGTTATTAAACCTATCACACTCTCTAGATACCCCTTAGCACGTAAAGGAATATTATTTGGGGGTCCAGCCATGGAGAAGAGTTTAGACAAGAGGAGAAGATAAGGAACACACCCATTATCAAGAAATCACATTAGGATTCTCTTTTTAACCTGTTCCTTAAAACACTAGTGCTTAGGAAATCTATTGGAGGCAGAAGCCGTCAAGGGTAGCTTAGGGTTAGGGTTAGGGTTAGGGTGAGGGTTAGGGTACGGCTTAGGGTACGGGTTCGGGGAGGGGTTCGGGTAGGGCGTAGGGTATGGGTTAGGGTTAGGGTTAGGGTTAGTGTTAGGGTTAGGGCTCGGTTTAGGGTACGGTTTAGGATTAGGGTACGCGTTAGGGTTGGGGCAGGGGTTAGGGTTAGGGTACGCGTTAGGGTGGGGGTAGTTATTAAACCTATCACACTCTCTAGATACCCCTTAGCACGTAAAGGAATATTATTTGGGGGTCCAGCCATGGAGAAGAGTTTAGACACGAGGAGAAGATAAGGAACACACCCATTATCAAGAAATCACATTAGGATTCTCTTTTTAACCTGTTCCTTAAAACACTAGTGCTTAGGAAATCTATTGGAGGCAGAAGCAGTCAAGGGTAGCTTAGGGTTAGGGTTAGGGTTAGGGTGAGGGTTAGGGTACGGCTTAGGGTACGGGTTCGGGGAGGGGTTCGGGTAGGGCGTAGGGTATGGGTTAGGGTTAGGGTTAGGGCTAGTGTTAGGGTTAGGGCTCGGTTTAGGGTACGGGTTAGGATTAGGGTACGCGTTAGGGATAGGGTAGGGGTTAGGGTTAGGGTACGCGTTAGGGTGAGGGTAGTCATTAAACCTATCCCACTCTCTAGATACCCCTTAGCACGTAAAGGAATATTATTTGGGGGTCCAGCCATGGAGAAGAGTTTAGACACGAGGAGAAGATAAGGAACACACCCATTATCAAGAAATCACATTAGGATTCTCTTTTTAACCTGTTCCTTAAAACACTAGTGCTTAGGAAATCTATTGGAGGCAGAAGCAGTCAAGGGTAGCTTAGGGTTAGGGTTAGGGTTAGGGTGAGGGTTAGGGTATGGCTTAGGGTACGGGTTCGGGGAGGGGTTCGGGTAGGGCGTAGGGTATGGGTTAGGGTTAGGGTTAGGGTTAGTGTTAGGGTTAGGGCTCGGTTTAGGTTACGGGTTAGGATTAGGGTACGCGTTAGGGTTAGGGTAGGGGTTAGGGTTAGGGTACGCGTTAGGGTGGGGGTAGTTATTAAACCTATCACACTCTCTAGATACCCCTTAGCACATAAAGGAATATTATTGGGGGGTCCAGCCATGGAGAAGAGTTTAGACACGAGGAGAAGACAAGGAACACACCCATTATCAAGAAATCACATTAGGATTCTCTTTTTAACATGTTCCTTAAAACACTAGTGCTTAGGAAATCTATTGGAGGCAGAAGCCGTCAAGGGTAGCTTAGGGTTAGGGTTAGGGTTAGGGTGAGGGTTAGGGTACGGCTTAGGGTACGGGTTCGGGGAGGTGTTCGGGTAGGGCGTAGGGTATGGGTTAGGGTTAGGGTTAGGGCTAGTGTTAGGTTTAGGGCTCGGTTAGGGTACGGGTTAGGATTAGGGTACGCGTTAGGGTTAGTGTAGGGGTTAGGGTTAGTGTACGCGTTAGGGTGAGGGTAGTTATTAAACCTATCCCACTCTCTAGATACCCCTTAGCACGTAAAGGAATATTATTGGGGGTCCAGCCATGGAGAAGAGTTTAGACACTAGGAGAAGATAAGGAACACACCCATTATCACGAAATCATATTAGGATTCTCTTTTTAACCTGTTCCTTAAAACACTAGTGCTTAGGAAATCTATTGGAGGCAGAAGCAGTCAAGGGTAGCTTAGGGTTAGGGTTAGGGTTAGGGTGAGGGTTAGGGTATGGCTTAGGGTACGGGTTCGGGGAGGGGTTCGGGTAGGGCGTAGGGTATGGGTTAGGGTTAGGGTTAGGGTTAGTGTTAGGGTTTCGGCTCGGTTTAGGGTACGGTTTAGGATTAGGGTACGCGTTAGTGTTAGGGCAGGGGTTAGGGTTAGGGTACGCGTTAGGGTGGGGGTAGTTATTAAACCTATCACACTCTCTAGATACTGCTTAGCACGTAAAGGAATATTATTTGGGGGTCCAGCCATGGAGAAGAGTTTAGACACGAGGAGAAGATAAGGAACACACCCATTATCAAGAAATCACATTAGGATTCTCTTTTTAACCTGTTCCTTAAAACACTAGTGCTTAGGAAATCTATTGGAGGCAGAAGCAGTCAAGGGTAGCTTAGGGTTAGGGTTAGGGTTAGGGTGAGGGTTAGGGTACGGCTTAGGGTACGGTTTCGGGGAGGGGTTCGGGTAGGGCGTAGGGTATGGGTTAGGGTTAGGGTTAGGGCTAGTGTTAGGGTTAGGGCTCGGTTTAGGGTACGGGTTAGGATTAGGGTACGCGTTAGGGTTAGGGTAGGGGTTAGGGTTAGGGTACGCGTTAGGGTGAGGGTAGTCATTAAACCTATCCCACTCTCTAGATACACCTTAGCACGTAAAGGAATATTATTTGGGGGTCCAGCCATGGAGAAGAGTTTAGACACGAGGAGAAGATAAGGAACACACCCATTATCAAGAAATCACATTAGGATTCTCTTTTTAACCTGCTCCTTAAAACACTAGTGCTTAGGAAATCTATTGGAGGCAGAAGCAGTCAAGGGTAGCTTAGGGTTAGGGTTAGGGTTAGGGTGAGGGTTAGGGTACGGCTTAGGGTACGGGTTCGGGGAGGGGTTCGGGTAGGCCGTAGGGTATGGGTTAGGGTTAGGGTTAGGGTTAGTGTTAGGGTTAGGGCTCGGTTTAGGGTACGGGTTAGGATTAGGGTACGCGTTAGTGTTAGGGTAGTGGTTAGGGTTAGGGTACGCTTTAGGGTGAGGGTAGTTATTAAACCTATCCCACTCTCTAGATACCCCTTAGCACGTAAAGGAATATTATTTGGGGGTCCAGCCATGGAGAAGAATTTAGACACTAGGAGAAGATAAGGAACACACCCATTATCAAGAAATCACAATATGATTCTCTTTTTAAACTGTTCCTTAAAACACTAGTGCTTAGGAAATCTATTGGAGGCAGAAGCAGTCAAGGGTAGCTTAGGGTTAGGGTTAGGGTGAGGGTTAGGGTATGGCTTAGGGTACGGGTTCGGGGAGGGGTTCGGGTAGGGCGTAGGGTATGGGTTAGGGTTAGGGTTAGGGTTAGTTTTAGGGTTAGGGCTCGGTTTAGGGTATGGGTTAGGATTAGGGTACGCGTTAGGGTTAGGGTAGGGGTTAGGGTTAGGGTACGCGTTAGGGTGGGGGTAGTTATTAAACCTATCACACTCTCTAGATACCCCTTAGCACGTAAAGGAATATTATTTGGGGGTCCAGCCATGGAGAAGGGTTTAGACACTAGGAGAAGATAAGGAACACACCCATTATCACGAAATCACATTAGGATTCTCTTTTTAACCTGTTCCTTAAAACACTAGTGCTTAGGAAATCTATTGGAGGCAGAAGCAGTCAAGGGTAGCTTAGGGTTAGGGTTAGGGTTAGGGTGAGGGTTAGGGTACGGCTTAGGGTACGGGTTCGGGGAGGGGTTCGTGTAGGGCGTAGGGTATGGGTTAGGGTTAGGGTTAGGGCTAGTGTTAGGGTTAGGGCTCCGTTTAGGGTACGGGTTAGGATTAGGGTACGCGCTAGGGTTAGGGTAGGGGTTAGGGTTAGGGTACGCGTTAGTGTGAGGGTAGTTATTAAACCTATCCCACTCTCTAGATACCCCTTAGCACGTAAAGGAATATTATTTGGGAGTCCAGCCATGGAGAAGAGTTTAGACACGAGGAGAAGATAAGGAACACACCCATTATCAAGAAATCACATTAGGATTCTCTTTTTAACCTGTTCCTTAAAACACTAGTGCTTAGGAAATCTATTGGAGGCAGAAGCCGTCAAGGGTAGCTTAGGGTTAGGGTTAGGGTTAGGGTGAGGGTTAGGGTACGGTTTAGGGTACGGTTTCAGGGAGGGGTTCGGGTAGGGCGTAGGGTATGCGTTAGGGTTAGGGTTAGAGTTAGTGTTAGGGTTAGGGCTCGGTTTAGGGTACGGGTTAGGATTAGGGTACGCGCTAGGGTTAGGGTAGGGGTTATGGTTAGGGTACGCGTTAGGGTGAGGGTAGTTATTAAACCTATCACACTCTCTAGATACCCCTTATCACATAAAGGAATATTATTTGGGGGTCCAGCCATGGAGAAGAGTTTAGACACGAGGAGAAGACAAGGAACACACCCATTATCAAGAAATCACATTAGGATTCTCTTTTTAACATGTTCCTTAAAACAGTAGTGCTTAGGAAATCTATTGGAGGCAGAAGCCGTCAAGGGTAGCTTAGGGTTAGGGTTAAGGTTAGGGTGAGGGTTAGGGTACGGCTTAGGGTACGGGTTCGGGGAGGTGTTCGGGTAGGGCGTAGGGTATGGGTTAGGGTTGGGTTAGGGCTAGTGTTAGGTTTAGGGCTCGGTTTAGGGTACGGGTTAGGATTAGGTTACGCGTTAGGGTTTGGGTAGGGGTTAGGGTTAGTGTACGCGTTAGGGTGAGGGTAGTTATTAAACCTATCCCACTCTCTAGATACCCCTTAGCACGTAAAGGAATATTATTGGGGGTCCAGCCATGGAGAAGAGTTTAGACACTAGGAGAAGATAAGGAACACACCCATTATCACGAAATCACATTAGGATTCTCTTTTTAACCTGTTCCTTAAAACACTAGTGCTTAGGAAATCTATTGGAGGCAGAAGCAGTCAAGGGTAGCTTAGGGTTAGGGTTAGGGTTAGGGTGAGGGTTAGGGTATGGCTTAGGGTACGGGTTCGGGGAGGGGTTCGGGTAGGGCGTAGGGTATGGGTTAGGGTTAGGGTTAGGGTTAGTGTTAGGGTTAGGGCTCGGTTTAGGGTACGGTTTAGGATTAGGGTACGCGTTAGGGTTAGGGCAGGGGTTAGGGTTAGGGTACGCGTTAGGGTGGGGGTAGTTATTAAACCTATCACACTCTCTAGATACCCCTTAGCACGTAAAGGAATATTATTTGGGGGTCCAGCCATGGAGAAGAGTTTAGACACTAGGAGAAGATAAGGAACACACCCATTATCACGAAATCCCATTAGGATTCTCTTTTTAACCTGTTCCTTAAAACACTAGTGCTTAGGAAATCTATTGGAGGCAGAAGCCGTCAAGGGTAGCTTAGGGTTAGTGTTAGGGTTAGGGTGAGGGTTAGGGTACGGCTTAGGGTACGGGTTCGGGGAGGGGTTCGGGTAGGGCGTAGGGTATGTGTTAGGGTTAGGGTTAGGGTTAGTGTTAGGGTTAGGGCTCGGTTTAGGGTACGGGTTAGGATTAGGGTACGCGTTAGTGTTAGGGTAGGTGTTAGGGTTAGGGTACGTGATAGGGTGAGGTTAGTTATTAAGCCTATCCCACTCTCTAGATACCCCTTAGTACGTAAAGGAATATTATTTTGGGGTCCAGCCATGGAGAAGAGTTTAGACACTAGGAGAACATAAGGAACACACCCATTATCAAGAAATCACATTAGGATTCTCTTTTTAACCTGTTCCTTAAAACACTAGTGCTTAGGAAATCTATTGGAGGCAGAAGCAGTCAAGGGTAGCTTAGGGTTAGGGTTAGGGTTAGGGTGAGGGTTAGGGTATGGCTTAGGGTACGGGTTCGGGGAGGGGTTCGGGTAGGGCGTAGGGTATGGGTTAGGTTAGGGTTAGGGCTAGTGTTAGGGTTAGGGCTCGGTTTAGGGTACGGGTTAGGATTAGGGTACGCGTTAGGGTTAGGGTAGGGGTTAGGGTTAGGGTACGCGTTAGGGTGGTGGTAGTTATTAAACCTATCACACTCTCTAGATACCCCTTAGCACATAAAGGACTATTATTTGGGGGTCCAGCCATGGAGAAGAGTTTAGACACGAGGAGAAGATAAGGAACACACCCATTATCAAGAAATCACAATGTGATTCTCTTTTTAAACTGTTCCTTAAAACACTAGTGCTTAGGAAATCTATTGGAGGCAGAAGCAGTCAAGGGTAGCTTAGGGTTAGGGTTAGGGTTAGGGTGAGGGTTAGGGTACGGCTTAGGGTACGGGTTCGGGGAGGGGTTCGGGTAGGGCGTAGGGTATGGGTTAGGTTAGGGTTAGGGCTAGTGTTAGGGTTAGGGCTCGGTTTAGGGTACGGGTTAGGATTAGGGTATGCGTTAGGGTTAGGGTAGGGGTTAGGGTTAGGATACGCGTTAGGGTGAGGGAAGTTATTAAACCTATCCCACTCTCTAGATACCCCTTAGCACGAAAAGGTATATTATTTGGGGGTCCAGCCATGGAGAAGATTTTAGACACGAGAAGATAAGGAACACACCCATTATCAAGAAATCACATTAGGATTCTCTTTTTAACCTGTTCCTTAAATCACTAGTGCTTAGGAAATCTATTGGAGGCAGAAGCAGTCAAGGGTAGCTTAGGGTTAGGGTTAGGGTTAGGGTGAGGGTTAGGGTACGGCTTAGGGTACGGGTTCGGGGAGGGGTTCGGGTAGGGCGTAGGGTATGGGTTAGGGTTAGGGTTAGGGTTAGTGTTAGGGTTAGGGCTCGGTTTAGGGTACGGGTTAGGATTAGGGTACGCGTTAGGGTTAGGGTAGGGGTTAGAGTTAGGGTACGCGTTAGGGTGGGGTTAGTTATTAAACCTATCACACTCTCTAGATACCCCTTAGCACGTAAAGGAATATTATTTGGGGGTCCAGCCATGGAGAAGAGTTTAGACACTAGGAGAAGATAAGGAACACACCCATTATCAAGAAATCACAATATGATTCTCTTTTTAAACTGTTCCTTAAAACACTAGTGCTTAGGAAATCTATTGGAGGCAGAAGCAGTCAAGGGTAGCTTAGGGTTAGGGTTAGGGTTAGGGTGAGGGTTAGGGTACGGCTTAGGGTACGGGTTCGGGGAGGGTTTCGGGTAGGGCGTAGGGTATGGGTTAGGGTTAGGGTTAGGGTTAGTGTTAGGGTTAGGGCTCGGTTCAGGGTACGGGTTAGGATTAGGGTACTCGTTAGGGTTAGGGTAGAGGTTAGGGTTAGGGTACGCGTTAGGGTGAGGGTAGTAATTAAACCTATCACACTCTCTAGATACCCCTTAGCACGTAAAGGAATATTATTTGGGGGTCCAGCCATGGAGAAGAGTTTAGACACTAGGAGAAGATAAGGAACACACCCATTATCACGAAATCACATTAGGATTCTCTTTTTAACATGTTCCTTAAAACACTAGTGCTTAGGAAATCTATTGGAGGCAGAAGCAGTCAAGGGTAGCTTAGGGTTAGGGTTAGGGTTAGGGTGAGGGTTAGGGTACGGCTTAGGGTACGGGTTCGGGGAGGGGTTCGGGTAGGCCGTAGGGTATGGGTTAGGGTTAGGGTTAGGGTTAGTGTTAGGGTTAGGGCTCGGTTTAGGGTACGGGTTAGGATTAGGGTACGCGTTAGTGTTAGGGTAGTGGTTAGGGTTAGGGTACGCTTTAGGGTGAGGGTAGTTATTAAACCTATCCCACTCTCTAGATACCCCTTAGCACGTAAAGGAATATTATTTGGGGGTCCAGCCATGGAGAATAATTTAGACACTAGGAGAAGATAAGGAACACACCCTTTATCAAGAAATCACAATATGATTCTCTTTTTAAACTGTTCCTTAAAACACTAGTGCTTAGGAAATCTATTGGAGGCAGAAGCAGTTAAGGGTAGCTTAGGGTTAGGGTTAGGGTTAGGGTGAGGGTTAGGGTACGGCTTACGATACGGGTTCGGGGAGGGGTTCGGGTAGGGCGTGGGGTATGGGTTAGGGTTAGGGATAGGGCTAGTGTTAGGGTTAGGGCTCGGTTTAGGGTACGGGTTAGGATTAGGGTACGCGTTAGTGTTAGGGTAGGGGTTAGGGTTAGGATACGCGTTAGGGTGAGGGTAGTTATTAAACCTATCCCACTCTCTAGATACCCCTTAGTACGTAAAGGAATATTATTTGGGGGTCCAGCCATGGAGAAGAGTTTAGACACGAGGAGAAGATAAGGAACACACCCATTATCAAGAAATCACATTAGGATTCTCTTTTAAACCTGTTCCTTAAATCACTAGTGCTTAGGAAATCTATTGGAGGCAGAAGCCGTCAAGGGTAGCTTAGGGTTAGGGTTAGGGTTAGGGTGAGGGTTAGGGTACGGCTTAGGGTACGGGTTCAGGGAGGGGTTCGGGTAGGGCGTAGGGTATGGGTTAGGGTTAGGGTTAGGGCTAGTGTTAGGGTTAGGGATCGGTTTAGGGTACAGGTTAGGATTAGGGTACGCGTTAGGGTTAGGGTAGGGGTTAGGGTTAGTTTACGCGTTAGGGTGAGGATAGTTATTAAACCTATCCCACTCTCTAGATACCCCTTAGCACGTACAGGAATATTATTTGGGGGTCCAGCCATGGAGAAGAGTTTAGACACTAGGAGAAGATAAGGAACACACCCATTATCACGAAATCACATTAGGATTCTCTTTTTAACCTGTTCCTTAAAACACGAGTGCTTAGGAAATCTATTGGAGGCAGAAGCAGTCAAGGGTAGCTTAGGGTTAGGGTTAGGGTTAGGGTGAGGGTTAGGGTACGGCTTAGGGTACGGGTTCGGGGAGGGGTTCGGGTAGGGCATAGGGTATGGGTTAGGGTTAGGGTTAAGGCTAGTGTTAGGGTTAGGGCTCGGTTTAGGGTACGGGTTAGGATTAGGGTACGCGTTACGGTTCGTGTAGGGGTTAGGGTTAGGGTAAGCGTTAGTGTGAGGGTAGTTATTAAACCTATGCCACTCTCTAGATACCCCTTAGCACGTAAAGGAATATTATTTGGGAGTCCAGCCATGGAGAAGAGTTTAGACACGAGGAGAAGATAAGGAACACACCCATTATCAAGAAATCACATTAGGATCCTCTTTTTAACCTGTTCCTTAAAACACTAGTGCTTAGGAAATCTATTGGAGGCAGAAGCCGTCAAGGGTAGCTTAGGGTTAGGGTTAGGGTTAGGGTGAGGGTTAGGGTACGGTTTAGGGTACGGGTTCAGGGAGGGGTTCGGGTAGGGCGTAGGGTATGGGTTAGGGTTAGGGTTAGAGTTAGTGTTAGGGTTAGGGCTCGGTTTAGGGTACGGGTTAGGATTAGGGTATGCGCTAGGGTTAGGGTAGGGATTATGGTTAGGGTACGCGTTAGGGTGAGGGTAGTTATTAAACCTATCACACTCTCTCGATACCCCTTAGCACATAAAGGAATATTATTGGGGGGTCCAGCCATGGAGAAGAGTTTAGACACGAGGAGAAGACAAGGAACACACCCATTATCAAGAAATCACATTAGGATTCTCTTTTTAACATGTTCCTTAAAACACTAGTGCTTAGGAAATCTATTGGAGGCAGAAGCCGTCAAGGGTAGCTTAGGGTTAGGGTTAGGGTTAGGGTGAGGGTTAGGGTACGGCTTAGGGTACGGGTTCGGGGAGGTGTTCGGGTAGGGCGTAGGGTATGGGTTAGGGTTAGGGTTAGGGCTAGTGTTAGGTTTAGGGCTCGGTTTAGGGTACGGGTTAGGATTAGGGTACGCGTTAGGGTTAGGGTAGGGGTTAGGGTTAGTGTACGCGTTAGGGTGATGGTAGTTATTAAACCTATCCCACTCTCTAGATACCCCTTAGCACGTAAAGGAATATTATTGGGGGTCCAGCCATGGAGAAGAGTTTAGACACTAGGAGAAGATAAGGAACACACCCATTATCAAGAAATCACATTAGGATTCTCTTTTTAACCTGTTCCTTAAAACACTAGTGCTTAGGAAATCTATTGGAGGCAGAAGCAGTCAAGGGTAGCTTAGGGTTAGGGTTAGGGTTAGGGTGAGGGTTAGGGTATGGCTTAGGGTACGGGTTCGGGGAGGGGTTCGGGTAGGGCGTAGGGTATGGGTTAGGGTTAGGGTTAGGGTTAGTGTTAGGGTTAGGGCTCGGTTTAGGGTACGGTTTAGGATTAGGGTACGCGTTAGGGTTAGGGCAGGGGTTAGGGTTAGGGTACGCGTTAGGGTGGGGGTAGTTATTAAACCTATCACACTCTCTAGATACCCCTTAGCACGTAAAGGAATATTATTTGGGGGTCCAGCCATGGAGAAGAGTTTAGACAAGAGGAGAAGATAAGGAACACACCCATTATCAAGAAATCACATTAGGATTCTCTTTTTAACCTGTTCCGTAAAACACTAGTGCTTAGGAAATCTATTGGAGGCAGAAGCCGTCAAGGGTAGCTTAGGGTTAGGGTTAGGGTTAGGGTGAGGGTTAGGGTACGGCTTAGGGTACGGGTTCGGGGAGGGGTTCGGGTAGGGCGTAGGGTATGGGTTAGGGTTAGGGTTAGGGTTAGTGTTAGGGTTAGGGCTCGGTTTAGGGTACGGTTTAGGATTAGGGTACGCGTTAGGGTTGGGGCAGGGGTTAGGGTTAGGGTACGCGTTAGGGTGGGGGTAGTTATTAAACCTATCACACTCTCTAGATACCCCTTAGCACGTAAAGGAATATTATTTGGGGGTCCAGCCATGGAGAAGAGTTTAGACACGAGGAGAAGATAAGGAACACACCCATTATCAAGAAATCACATTAGGATTCTCTTTTTAACCTGTTCCTTAAAACACTAGTGCTTAGGAAATCTATTGGAGGCAGAAGCAGTCAAGGGTAGCTTAGGGTTAGGGTTAGGGTTAGGGTGAGGGTTAGGGTACGGCTTAGGGTACGGGTTCGGGGAGGGGTTCGGGTAGGGCGTAGGGTATGGGTTAGGGTTAGGGTTAGGGCTAGTGTTAGGGTTAGGGCTCGGTTTAGGGTACGGGTTAGGATTAGGGTACGCGTTAGGGTTAGGGTAGGGGTTAGGGTTAGGGTACGCGTTAGGGTGAGGGTAGTCATTAAACCTATCCCACTCTCTAGATACCCCTTAGCACGTAAAGGAATATTATTTGGGGGTCCAGCCATGGAGAAGAGTTTAGACACGAGGAGAAGATAAGGAACACACCCATTATCAAGAAATCACATTAGGATTCTCTTTTTAACCTGTTCCTTAAAACACTAGTGCTTAGGAAATCTATTGGAGGCAGAAGCAGTCAAGGGTAGCTTAGGGTTAGGGTTAGGGTTAGGGTGAGGGTTAGGGTATGGCTTAGGGTACGGGTTCGGGGAGGGGTTCGGGTAGGGCGTAGGGTATGGGTTAGGGTTAGGGTTAGGGTTAGTGTTAGGGTTAGGGCTCGGTTTAGGGTACGGGTTAGGATTAGGGTACGCGTTAGGGTTAGGGTAGGGGTTAGGGTTAGGGTACGCGTTAGGGTGGGGGTAGTTATTAAACCTATCACACTCTCTAGATACCCCTTAGCACATAAAGGAATATTATTGGGGGGTCCAGCCATGGAGAAGAGTTTAGACACGAGGAGAAGACAAGGAACACACCCATTATCAAGAAATCACATTAGGATTCTCTTTTTAACATGTTCCTTAAAACACTAGTGCTTAGGAAATCTATTGGAGGCAGAAGCCGTCAAGGGTAGCTTAGGGTTAGGGTTAGGGTTAGGGTGAGGGTTAGGGTATGGCTTAGGGTACGGGTTCGGGGAGGGGTTCGGGTAGGGCGTAGGGTATGGGTTAGGTTAGGGTTAGGGCTAGTGTTAGGGTTAGGGCTCGGTTTAGGGTACGGGTTAGGATTAGGGTACGCGTTAGGGTTAGGGTAGGGGTTAGGGTTAGGGTACGCGTTAGGGTGGGGGTAGTTATTAAACCTATCACACTCTCTAGATACCCCTTAGCACATAAAGGACTATTATTTGGGGGTCCAGCCATGGAGAAGAGTTTAGACACGAGGAGAAGATAAGGAACACACCCATTATCAAGAAATCACAATGTGATTCTCTTTTTAAACTGTTCCTTAAAACACTAGTGCTTAGGAAATCTATTGGAGGCAGAAGCAGTCAAGGGTAGCTTAGGGTTAGGGTTAGGGTTAGGGTGAGGGTTAGGGTACGGCTTAGGGTACGGGTTCGGGGAGGGGTTCGGGTAGGGCGTAGGGTATGGGTTAGGTTAGGGTTAGGGCTAGTGTTAGGGTTAGGGCTCGGTTTAGGGTACGGGTTAGGATTAGGGTATGCGTTAGGGTTAGGGTAGGGGTTAGGGTTAGGATACGCGTTAGGGTGAGGGAAGTTATTAAACCTATCCCACTCTCTAGATACCCCTTAGCACGAAAAGGTATATTATTTGGGGGTCCAGCCATGGAGAAGATTTTAGACACGAGAAGATAAGGAACACACCCATTATCAAGAAATCACATTAGGATTCTCTTTTTAACCTGTTCCTTAAATCACTAGTGCTTAGGAAATCTATTGGAGGCAGAAGCAGTCAAGGGTAGCTTAGGGTTAGGGTTAGGGTTAGGGTGAGGGTTAGGGTACGGCTTAGGGTACGGGTTCGGGGAGGGGTTCGGGTAGGGCGTAGGGTATGGGTTAGGGTTAGGGTTAGGGTTAGTGTTAGGGTTAGGGCTCGGTTTAGGGTACGGGTTAGGATTAGGGTACGCGTTAGGGTTAGGGTAGGGGTTAGAGTTAGGGTACGCGTTAGGGTGGGGTTAGTTATTAAACCTATCACACTCTCTAGATACCCCTTAGCACGTAAAGGAATATTATTTGGGGGTCCAGCCATGGAGAAGAGTTTAGACACTAGGAGAAGATAAGGAACACACCCATTATCAAGAAATCACAATATGATTCTCTTTTTAAACTGTTCCTTAAAACACTAGTGCTTAGGAAATCTATTGGAGGCAGAAGCAGTCAAGGGTAGCTTAGGGTTAGGGTTAGGGTTAGGGTGAGGGTTAGGGTACGGCTTAGGGTACGGGTTCGGGGAGGGTTTCGGGTAGGGCGTAGGGTATGGGTTAGGGTTAGGGTTAGGGTTAGTGTTAGGGTTAGGGCTCGGTTCAGGGTACGGGTTAGGATTAGGGTACTCGTTAGGGTTAGGGTAGAGGTTAGGGTTAGGGTACGCGTTAGGGTGAGGGTAGTAATTAAACCTATCACACTCTCTAGATACCCCTTAGCACGTAAAGGAATATTATTTGGGGGTCCAGCCATGGAGAAGAGTTTAGACACTAGGAGAAGATAAGGAACACACCCATTATCACGAAATCACATTAGGATTCTCTTTTTAACATGTTCCTTAAAACACTAGTGCTTAGGAAATCTATTGGAGGCAGAAGCAGTCAAGGGTAGCTTAGGGTTAGGGTTAGGGTTAGGGTGAGGGTTAGGGTACGGCTTAGGGTACGGGTTCGGGGAGGGGTTCGGGTAGGCCGTAGGGATTTGGGTTAGGGTTAGGGTTAGGGTTAGTGTTAGGGTTAGGGCTCGGTTTAGGGTACGGGTTAGGATTAGGTTACGCGTTAGGGTTTGGGTAGGGGTTAGGGTTAGTGTACGCGTTAGGGTGAGGGTAGTTATTAAACCTATCCCACTCTCTAGATACCCCTTAGCACGTAAAGGAATATTATTGGGGGTCCAGCCATGGAGAAGAGTTTAGACACTAGGAGAAGATAAGGAACACACCCTTTATCAAGAAATCACAATATGATTCTCTTTTTAAACTGTTCCTTAAAACACTAGTGCTTAGGAAATCTATTGGAGGCAGAAGCAGTTAAGGGTAGCTTAGGGTTAGGGTTAGGGTTAGGGTGAGGGTTAGGGTACGGCTTACGATACGGGTTCGGGGAGGGGTTCGGGTAGGGCGTGGGGTATGGGTTAGGGTTAGGGATAGGGCTAGTGTTAGGGTTAGGGCTCGGTTTAGGGTACGGGTTAGGATTAGGGTACGCGTTAGTGTTAGGGTAGGGGTTAGGGTTAGGATACGCGTTAGGGTGAGGGTAGTTATTAAACCTATCCCACTCTCTAGATACCCCTTAGTACGTAAAGGAATATTATTTGGGGGTCCAGCCATGGAGAAGAGTTTAGACACGAGGAGAAGATAAGGAACACACCCATTATCAAGAAATCACATTAGGATTCTCTTTTAAACCTGTTCCTTAAATCACTAGTGCTTAGGAAATCTATTGGAGGCAGAAGCCGTCAAGGGTAGCTTAGGGTTAGGGTTAGGGTTAGGGTGAGGGTTAGGGTACGGCTTAGGGTACGGGTTCAGGGAGGGGTTCGGGTAGGGCGTAGGGTATGGGTTAGGGTTAGGGTTAGGGCTAGTGTTAGGGTTAGGGATCGGTTTAGGGTACAGGTTAGGATTAGGGTACGCGTTAGGGTTAGGGTAGGGGTTAGGGTTAGTTTACGCGTTAGGGTGAGGATAGTTATTAAACCTATCCCACTCTCTAGATACCCCTTAGCACGTACAGGAATATTATTTGGTGGTCCAGCCATGGAGAAGAGTTTAGACACTAGGAGAAGATAAGGAACACACCCATTATCACGAAATCACATTAGGATTCTCTTTTTAACCTGTTCCTTAAAACACGAGTGCTTAGGAAATCTATTGGAGGCAGAAGCAGTCAAGGGTAGCTTAGGGTTAGGGTTAGGGTTAGGGTGAGGGTTAGGGTACGGCTTAGGGTACGGGTTCGGGGAGGGGTTCGGGTAGGGCATAGGGTATGGGTTAGGGTTAGGGTTAAGGCTAGTGTTAGGGTTAGGGCTCGGTTTAGGGTACGGGTTAGGATTAGGGTACGCGTTACGGTTCGTGTAGGGGTTAGGGTTAGGGTAAGCGTTAGTGTGAGGGTAGTTATTAAACCTATGCCACTCTCTAGATACCCCTTAGCACGTAAAGGAATATTATTTGGGAGTCCAGCCATGGAGAAGAGTTTAGACACGAGGAGAAGATAAGGAACACACCCATTATCAAGAAATCACATTAGGATCCTCTTTTTAACCTGTTCCTTAAAACACTAGTGCTTAGGAAATCTATTGGAGGCAGAAGCCGTCAAGGGTAGCTTAGGGTTAGGGTTAGGGTTAGGGTGAGGGTTAGGGTACGGTTTAGGGTACGGGTTCAGGGAGGGGTTCGGGTAGGGCGTAGGGTATGTGTTAGGGTTAGGGTTAGAGTTAGTGTTAGGGTTAGGGCTCGGTTTAGGGTACGGGTTAGGATTAGGGTACGCGCTAGGGTTAGGGTAGGGATTATGGTTAGGGTACGCGTTAGGGTGAGGGTAGTTATTAAACCTATCACACTCTCTCGATACCCCTTAGCACATAAAGGAATATTATTGGGGGGTCCAGCCATGGAGAAGAGTTTAGACACGAGGAGAAGACAAGGAACACACCCATTATCAAGAAATCACATTAGGATTCTCTTTTTAACATGTTCCTTAAAACACTAGTGCTTAGGAAATCTATTGGAGGCAGAAGCCGTCAAGGGTAGCTTAGGGTTAGGGTTAGGGTTAGGGTGAGGGTTAGGGTACGGCTTAGGGTACGGGTTCGGGGAGGTGTTCGGGTAGGGCGTAGGGTATGGGTTAGGGTTAGGGTTAGGGCTAGTGTTAGGTTTAGGGCTCGGTTTAGGGTACGGGTTAGGATTAGGGTACGCGTTAGGGTTAGGGTAGGGGTTAGGGTTAGTGTACGCGTTAGGGTGATGGTAGTTATTAAACCTATCCCACTCTCTAGATACCCCTTAGCACGTAAAGGAATATTATTGGGGGTCCAGCCATGGAGAAGAGTTTAGACACTAGGAGAAGATAAGGAACACACCCATTATCAAGAAATCACATTAGGATTCTCTTTTTAACCTGTTCCTTAAAACACTAGTGCTTAGGAAATCTATTGGAGGCAGAAGCAGTCAAGGGTAGCTTAGGGTTAGGGTTAGGGTTAGGGTGAGGGTTAGGGTATGGCTTAGGGTACGGGTTCGGGGAGGGGTTCGGGTAGGGCGTAGGGTATGGGTTAGGGTTAGGGTTAGGGTTAGTGTTAGGGTTAGGGCTCGGTTTAGGGTACGGTTTAGGATTAGGGTACGCGTTAGGGTTAGGGCAGGGGTTAGGGTTAGGGTACGCGTTAGGGTGGGGGTAGTTATTAAACCTATCACACTCTCTAGATACCCCTTAGCACGTAAAGGAATATTATTTGGGGGTTCAGCCATGGAGAAGAGTTTAGACAAGAGGAGAAGATAAGGAACACACCCATTATCAAGAAATCACATTAGGATTCTCTTTTTAACCTGTTCCTTAAAACACTAGTGCTTAGGAAATCTATTGGAGGCAGAAGCCGTCAAGGGTAGCTTAGGGTTAGGGTTAGGGTTAGGGTGAGGGTTAGGGTACGGCTTAGGGTACGGGTTCGGGGAGGGGTTCGGGTAGGGCGTAGGGTATGGGTTAGGGTTAGGGTTAGGGTTAGTGTTAGGGTTAGGGCTCGGTTTAGGGTACGGTTTAGGATTAGGGTACGCGTTAGGGTTGGGGCAGGGGTTAGGGTTAGGGTACGCGTTAGGGTGGGGGTAGTTATTAAACCTATCACACTCTCTAGATACCCCTTAGCACGTAAAGGAATATTATTTGGGGGTCCAGCCATGGAGAAGAGTTTAGACACGAGGAGAAGATAAGGAACACACCCATTATCAAGAAATCTCATTAGGATTCTCTTTTTAACCTGTTCCTTAAAACACTAGTGCTTAGGAAATCTATTGGAGGCAGAAGCAGTCAAGGGTAGCTTAGGGTTAGGGTTAGGGTTAGGGTGAGGGTTAGGGTACGGCTTAGGGTACCGGTTCGGGGAGGGGTTCGGGTAGGGCGTAGGGTATGGGTTAGGGTTAGGGTTAGGGCTAGTGTTAGGGTTAGGGCTCGGTTTAGGGTACGGGTTAGGATTAGGGTACGCGTTAGGGTTAGGGTAGGGGTTAGGGTTAGGGTACGCGTTAGGGTGAGGGTAGTCATTAAACCTATCCCACTCTCTAGATACCCCTTAGCACGTAAAGGAATATTATTTGGGGGTCCAGCCATGGAGAAGAGTTTAGACACGAGGAGAAGATAAGGAACACACCCATTATCAAGAAATCACATTAGGATTCTCTTTTTAACCTGTTCCTTAAAACACTAGTGCTTAGGAAATCTATTGGAGGCAGAAGCAGTCAAGGGTAGCTTAGGGTTAGGGTTAGGGTTAGGGTGAGGGTTAGGGTATGGCTTAGGGTACGGGTTCGGGGAGGGGTTCGGGTAGGGCGTAGGGTATGGGTTAGGGTTAGGGTTAGGGTTAGTGTTAGGTTAGGGCTCGGTTTAGGGTACGGGTTAGGATTAGGGTACGCGTTAGGGTTAGGGTAGGGGTTAGGGTTAGGGTACGCGTTAGGGTGGGGGTAGTTATTAAACCTATCACACTCTCTAGATACCCCTTAGCACATAAAGGAATATTATTGGGGGGTCCAGCCATGGAGAAGAGTTTAGACACGAGGAGAAGACAAGGAACACACCCATTATCAAGAAATCACATTAGGATTCTCTTTTTAACATGTTCCTTAAAACACTAGTGCTTAGGAAATCTATTGGAGGCAGAAGCCGTCAAGGGTAGCTTAGGGTTAGGGTTAGGGTTAGGGTGAGGGTTAGGGTACGGCTTAGGGTACGGGTTCGGGGAGGTGTTCGGGTAGGGCGTAGGGTATGGGTTAGGGTTAGGGTTAGGGCTAGTGTTAGGTTTAGGGCTCGGTTAGGGTACGGGTTAGGATTAGGGTACGCGTTAGGGTTAGTGTAGGGGTTAGGGTTAGTGTACGCGTTAGGGTGAGGGTAGTTATTAAACCTATCCCACTCTCTAGATACCCCTTAGCACGTAAAGGAATATTATTGGGGGTCCAGCCATGGAGAAGAGTTTAGACACTAGGAGAAGATAAGGAACACACCCATTATCACGAAATCATATTAGGATTCTCTTTTTAACCTGTTCCTTAAAACACTAGTGCTTAGGAAATCTATTGGAGGCAGAAGCAGTCAAGGGTAGCTTAGGGTTAGGGTTAGGGTTAGGGTGAGGGTTAGGGTATGGCTTAGGGTACGGGTTCGGGGAGGGGTTCGGGTAGGGCGTAGGGTATGGGTTAGGGTTAGGGTTAGGGTTAGTGTTAGGGTTTGGGCTCGGTTTAGGGTACGTTTTAGGATTAGGGTACGCGTTAGTGTTAGGGCAGGGGTTAGGGTTAGGGTACGCGTTAGGGTGGGGGTAGTTATTAAACCTATCACACTCTCTAGATACTGCTTAGCACGTAAAGGAATATTATTTGGGGGTCCAGCCATGGAGAAGAGTTTAGACACGAGGAGAAGATAAGGAACACACCCATTATCAAGAAATCACATTAGGATTCTCTTTTTAACCTGTTCCTTAAAACACTAGTGCTTAGGAAATCTATTGGAGGCAGAAGCAGTCAAGGGTAGCTTAGGGTTAGGGTTAGGGTTAGGGTGAGGGTTAGGGTACGGCTTAGGGTACGGGTTCGGGGAGGGGTTCGGGTAGGGCGTAGGGTATGGGTTAGGGTTAGGGTTAGGGCTAGTGTTAGGGTTAGGGCTCGGTTTAGGGTACGGGTTAGGATTAGGGTACGCGTTAGGGTTAGGGTAGGGGTTAGGGTTAGGGTACGCGTTAGGGTGAGGGTAGTCATTAAACCTATCCCACTCTCTAGATACACCTTAGCACGTAAAGGAATATTATTTGGGGGTCCAGCCATGGAGAAGAGTTTAGACACGAGGAGAAGATAAGGAACACACCCATTATCAAGAAATCACATTAGGATTCTCTTTTTAACCTGCTCCTTAAAACACTAGTGCTTAGGAAATCTATTGGAGGCAGAAGCAGTCAAGGGTAGCTTAGGGTTAGGGTTAGGGTTAGGGTGAGGGTTAGGGTATGGCTTAGGGTACGGGTTCGGGGAGGGGTTCGTGTAGGGCGTAGGGTATGGGTTAGGGTTAGGGTTAGGGTTAGTGTTAGGGTTAGGGCTCGGTTTAGGGTACGGGTTAGGATTAGGGTACGCGTTAGGGTTACGGTAGGGGTTAGGGTTAGGGTACGCGTTAGTGTGGGGGTAGTTATTAAACCTATCACACTCTCTAGATACCCCTTAGCACGTGAAGGACTATTATTTGGGGGTCCAGTCATGGAGAAGAGTTTAGACACGAGGAGAAGATAAGGAACACACCCATTATCAAGAAATCACAATGTGATTCTCTTTTTAAACTGTTCCTTAAAACACTAGTGCTTAGGAAATCTATTGGAGGCAGAAGCAGTCAAGGGTAGCTTAGGGTTAGGGATAGGGTTAGGGTGAGGGTTAGGGTACGGCTTAGGGTACGGGTTCGGGGAGGGGTTCGGGTAGGGCGTAGGGTATGGGTTAGGGTTAGGGTTAGGGCTAGTGTTAGGGTTAGGGCTCGGTTTAGGGTACGGGTTAGGATTAGGGTACGCGTTAGGGTTAGGGTAGGGGTTAGGGTTAGGGTACGCGTTAGGGTGGGGGTAGTTATTAAACCTATCACACTCTCTAGATACCCCTTAGCACGTAAAGGAATATTATTTGGGGGTCCAGCCATGGAGAAGAGTTTAGACACTAGGAGAAGATAAGGAACACACCCATTATCACGAAATCACATTAGGATTCTCTTTTTAACCTGTTCCTTGAAACACTATTGCTTAGGAAATCTATAGGAGGCAGAAGCCGTCAAGGATAGCTTAGGGTTAGGGTTAGGGTTAGGGTGAGGGTTAGGGTAAGGCTTAGGGTACGGGTTCGGGGAGGGGTTCGAGTATGGCGTAGGGTATGGGTTAGGGTTAGGTTTAGGGTTAGTGTTAGGGTTAGGGCTAGGTTTAGGGTACGGGTTAGGATTAGGGTACGCGTTAGTGTTAGGGTAGGTGTTAGGGTTAGGGTACGCGATAGGGTGAGGTTAGTTATTAAACCTATCCCACTCTCTAGATACCCCTTAGTACGTAAAGGAATATTATTTGGGGGTCCAGCCATGGAGAAGAGTTTAGACACTAGGAGAAGATAAGGAACACACCCATTATCACGAAATCTCATTAGGATTCTCTTTTTAACCTGTTCCTTAAAACACTAGTGCTTAGGAAATCTATTGGAGGCAGAAGCAGTCAAGGGTAGCTTAGGGTTAGGGTTAGGGTGAGGGTTAGGTTATGGCTTAGGGTACGGGTTCGGGGAGGGGTTCGGGTAGGGCGTAGGGTATGGGTTAGGGTTAGGGTTAGGGTTAGTGTTAGGGTTAGGGCTCGGTTTAGGGTATGGGTTAGGATTAGGGTACGCGTTAGGTTTAGGGTAGGGGTTAGGGTTAGGGTACACGTTAGGGTGGGGGTAGTTATTAAACCTATCACACTCTCTAGATACCCCTTAGCACGTAAAGGAATATTATTTGGGGGTCCAGCCATGGAGAAGAGTTTAGACACTAGGAGAAGATAAGGAACACACCCATTATCACGAAATCACATTAGGATTCTCTTTTTAACCTGTTCCTTAAAACACTATTGCTTAGGAAATCTATTGGAGGCAGAAGCCGTCAAGGGTAGCTTAGTGTTAGGGTTAGGGTTAGGGTGAGGGTTAGGGTACGGCTTAGGGTACGGGTTCGGGGAGGGGTTCGAGTAGGGCGTAGGGTATGGGTTAGGGTTAGGGTTAGGGTTAGTGTTAGGGTTAGGGCTCGGTTTAGGGTACGGGTTAGGATTAGGGTACGCGTTAGTGTTAGGGTAGGTTTTAGGGTTAGGGTACGCGATAGGGTGAGGTTAGTTATTAAACCTATCCCACTCTCTAGATACCCCTTAGCACGTACAGGAATATTATTGGGGGTCCAGCCATGGAGAAGAGTTTAGACACTAGGAGAAGATAAGGAACACACCCATTATCACGAAATCACATTAGGATTCTCTTTTTAACCTGTTCCTTAAAACACTAGTGCTTAGGAAATCTATTGGAGGCAGAAGCAGTCAAGGGTAGCTTAGGGTTAGGGTTAGGGTTAGGGTGAGGGTTAGGGTATGGCTTAGGTTACGGGTTCGGGGAGGGGTTCGGGTAGGGCGTAGGATTTGGGTTAGGGTTAGGGTTAGGGTTAGTGTTAGGGTTAGGGCTCGGTTTAGGGTACGGGTTAGGATTAGGTTACGCGTTAGGGTTTGGGTAGGGGTTAGGGTTAGTGTACGCGTTAGGGTGAGGGTAGTTATTAAACCTATCCCACTCTCTAGATACCCCTTAGCACGTAAAGGAATATTATTGGGGGTCCAGCCATGGAGAAGAGTTTAGACACTAGGAGAAGATAAGGAACACACCCTTTATCAAGAAATCACAATATGATTCTCTTTTTAAACTGTTCCTTAAAACACTAGTGCTTAGGAAATCTATTGGAGGCAGAAGCAGTTAAGGGTAGCTTAGGGTTAGGGTTAGGGTTAGGGTGAGGGTTAGGGTACGGCTTACGATACGGGTTCGGGGAGGGGTTCGGGTAGGGCGTGGGGTATGGGTTAGGGTTAGGGATAGGGCTAGTGTTAGGGTTAGGGCTCGGTTTAGGGTACGGGTTAGGATTAGGGTACGCGTTAGTGTTAGGGTAGGGGTTAGGGTTAGGATACGCGTTAGGGTGAGGGTAGTTATTAAACCTATCCCACTCTCTAGATACCCCTTAGTACGTAAAGGAATATTATTTGGGGGTCCAGCCATGGAGAAGAGTTTAGACACGAGGAGAAGATAAGGAACACACCCATTATCAAGAAATCACATTAGGATTCTCTTTTAAACCTGTTCCTTAAATCACTAGTGCTTAGGAAATCTATTGGAGGCAGAAGCCGTCAAGGGTAGCTTAGGGTTAGGGTTAGGGTTAGGGTGAGGGTTAGGGTACGGCTTAGGGTACGGGTTCAGGGAGGGGTTCGGGTAGGGCGTAGGGTATGGGTTAGGGTTAGGGTTAGGGCTAGTGTTAGGGTTAGGGATCGGTTTAGGGTACAGGTTAGGATTAGGGTACGCGTTAGGGTTAGGGTAGGGGTTAGGGTTAGTTTACGCGTTAGGGTGAGGATAGTTATTAAACCTATCCCACTCTCTAGATACCCCTTAGCACGTACAGGAATATTATTTGGTGGTCCAGCCATGGAGAAGAGTTTAGACACTAGGAGAAGATAAGGAACACACCCATTATCACGAAATCACATTAGGATTCTCTTTTTAACCTGTTCCTTAAAACACGAGTGCTTAGGAAATCTATTGGAGGCAGAAGCAGTCAAGGGTAGCTTAGGGTTAGGGTTAGGGTTAGGGTGAGGGTTAGGGTACGGCTTAGGGTACGGGTTCGGGGAGGGGTTCGGGTAGGGCATAGGGTATGGGTTAGGGTTAGGGTTAAGGCTAGTGTTAGGGTTAGGGCTCGGTTTAGGGTACGGGTTAGGATTAGGGTACGCGTTACGGTTCGTGTAGGGGTTAGGGTTAGGGTAAGCGTTAGTGTGAGGGTAGTTATTAAACCTATGCCACTCTCTAGATACCCCTTAGCACGTAAAGGAATATTATTTGGGAGTCCAGCCATGGAGAAGAGTTTAGACACGAGGAGAAGATAAGGAACACACCCATTATCAAGAAATCACATTAGGATCCTCTTTTTAACCTGTTCCTTAAAACACTAGTGCTTAGGAAATCTATTGGAGGCAGAAGCCGTCAAGGGTAGCTTAGGGTTAGGGTTAGGGTTAGGGTGAGGGTTAGGGTACGGTTTAGGGTACGGGTTCAGGGAGGGGTTCGGGTAGGGCGTAGGGTATGTGTTAGGGTTAGGGTTAGAGTTAGTGTTAGGGTTAGGGCTCGGTTTAGGGTACGGGTTAGGATTAGGGTACGCGCTAGGGTTAGGGTAGGGATTATGGTTAGGGTACGCGTTAGGGTGAGGGTAGTTATTAAACCTATCACACTCTCTCGATACCCCTTAGCACATAAAGGAATATTATTGGGGGGTCCAGCCATGGAGAAGAGTTTAGACACGAGGAGAAGACAAGGAACACACCCATTATCAAGAAATCACATTAGGATTCTCTTTTTAACATGTTCCTTAAAACACTAGTGCTTAGGAAATCTATTGGAGGCAGAAGCCGTCAAGGGTAGCTTAGGGTTAGGGTTAGGGTTAGGGTGAGGGTTAGGGTACGGCTTAGGGTACGGGTTCGGGGAGGTGTTCGGGTAGGGCGTAGGGTATGGGTTAGGGTTAGGGTTAGGGCTAGTGTTAGGTTTAGGGCTCGGTTTAGGGTACGGGTTAGGATTAGGGTACGCGTTAGGGTTAGGGTAGGGGTTAGGGTTAGTGTACGCGTTAGGGTGATGGTAGTTATTAAACCTATCCCACTCTCTAGATACCCCTTAGCACGTAAAGGAATATTATTGGGGGTCCAGCCATGGAGAAGAGTTTAGACACTAGGAGAAGATAAGGAACACACCCATTATCAAGAAATCACATTAGGATTCTCTTTTTAACCTGTTCCTTAAAACACTAGTGCTTAGGAAATCTATTGGAGGCAGAAGCAGTCAAGGGTAGCTTAGGGTTAGGGTTAGGGTTAGGGTGAGGGTTAGGGTATGGCTTAGGGTACGGGTTCGGGGAGGGGTTCGGGTAGGGCGTAGGGTATGGGTTAGGGTTAGGGTTAGGGTTAGTGTTAGGGTTAGGGCTCGGTTTAGGGTACGGTTTAGGATTAGGGTACGCGTTAGGGTTAGGGCAGGGGTTAGGGTTAGGGTACGCGTTAGGGTGGGGGTAGTTATTAAACCTATCACACTCTCTAGATACCCCTTAGCACGTAAAGGAATATTATTTGGGGGTCCAGCCATGGAGAAGAGTTTAGACAAGAGGAGAAGATAAGGAACACACCCATTATCAAGAAATCACATTAGGATTCTCTTTTTAACCTGTTCCTTAAAACACTAGTGCTTAGGAAATCTATTGGAGGCAGAAGCCGTCAAGGGTAGCTTAGGGTTAGGGTTAGGGTTAGGGTGAGGGTTAGGGTACGGCTTAGGGTACGGGTTCGGGGAGGGGTTCGGGTAGGGCGTAGGGTATGGGTTAGGGTTAGGGTTAGGGTTAGTGTTAGGGTTAGGGCTCGGTTTAGGGTACGGTTTAGGATTAGGGTACGCGTTAGGGTTGGGGCAGGGGTTAGGGTTAGGGTACGCGTTAGGGTGGGGGTAGTTATTAAACCTATCACACTCTCTAGATACCCCTTAGCACGTAAAGGAATATTATTTGGGGGTCCAGCCATGGAGAAGAGTTTAGACACGAGGAGAAGATAAGGAACACACCCATTATCAAGAAATCACATTAGGATTCTCTTTTTAACCTGTTCCTTAAAACACTAGTGCTTAGGAAATCTATTGGAGGCAGAAGCAGTCAAGGGTAGCTTAGGGTTAGGGTGAGGGTTAGGGTACGGCTTAGGGTACGGGTTCGGGGAGGGGTTCGGGTAGGGCGTAGGGTATGGGTTAGGGTTAGGGTTAGGGCTAGTGTTAGGGTTAGGGCTCGGTTTAGGGTACGGGTTAGGATTAGGGTACGCGTTAGGGTTAGGGTAGGGGTTAGGGTTAGGGTACGCGTTAGGGTGAGGGTAGTCATTAAACCTATCCCACTCTCTAGATACCCCTTAGCACGTAAAGGAATATTATTTGGGGGTCCAGCCATGGAGAAGAGTTTAGACACGAGGAGAAGATAAGGAACACACCCATTATCAAGAAATCACATTAGGATTCTCTTTTTAACCTGTTCCTTAAAACACTAGTGCTTAGGAAATCTATTGGAGGCAGAAGCAGTCAAGGGTAGCTTAGGGTTAGGGTTAGGGTTAGGGTGAGGGTTAGGGTATGGCTTAGGGTACGGGTTCGGGGAGGGGTTCGGGTAGGGCGTAGGGTATGGGTTAGGGTTAGGGTTAGGGTTAGTGTTAGGGTTAGGGCTCGGTTTAGGGTACGGGTTAGGATTAGGGTACGCGTTAGGGTTAGGGTAGGGGTTAGGGTTAGGGTACGCGTTAGGGTGGGGGTAGTTATTAAACCTATCACACTCTCTAGATACCCCTTAGCACATAAAGGAATATTATTGGGGGGTCCAGCCATGGAGAAGAGTTTAGACACGAGGAGAAGACAAGGAACACACCCATTATCAAGAAATCACATTAGGATTCTCTTTTTAACATGTTCCTTAAAACACTAGTGCTTAGGAAATCTATTGGAGGCAGAAGCCGTCAAGGGTAGCTTAGGGTTAGGGTTAGGGTTAGGGTGAGGGTTAGGGTACGGCTTAGGGTACGGGTTCGGGGAGGTGTTCGGGTAGGGCGTAGGGTATGGGTTAGGGTTAGGGTTAGGGCTAGTGTTAGGTGTAGGGCTCGGTTAGGGTACGGGTTAGGATTAGGGTACGCGTTAGGGTTAGTGTAGGGGTTAGGGTTAGTGTACGCGTTAGGGTGAGGGTAGTTATTAAACCTATCCCACTCTCTAGATACCCCTTAGCACGTAAAGGAATATTATTGGGTGTCCAGCCATGGAGAAGAGTTTAGACACTAGGAGAAGATAAGGAACACACCCATTATCACGAAATCATATTAGGATTCTCTTTTTAACCTGTTCCTTAAAACACTAGTGCTTAGGAAATCTATTGGAGGCAGAAGCAGTCAAGGGTAGCTTAGGGTTAGGGTTAGGGTTAGGGTGAGGGTTAGGGTATGGCTTAGGGTACGGGTTCGGGGAGGGGTTCGGGTAGGGCGTAGGGTATGGGTTAGGGTTAGGGTTAGGGTTAGTGTTAGGGTTTGGGCTCGGTTTAGGGTACGGTTTAGGATTAGGGTACGCGTTAGTGTTAGGGCAGGGGTTAGGGTTAGGGTACGCGTTAGGGTGGGGGTAGTTATTAAACCTATCACACTCTCTAGATACTGCTTAGCACGTAAAGGAATATTATTTGGGGGTCCAGCCATGGAGAAGAGTTTAGACACGAGGAGAAGATAAGGAACACACCCATTATCAAGAAATCACATTAGGATTCTCTTTTTAACCTGTTCCTTAAAACACTAGTGCTTAGGAAATCTATTGGAGGCAGAAGCAGTCAAGGGTAGCTTAGGGTTAGGGTTAGGGTTAGGGTGAGGGTTAGGGTACGGCTTAGGGTACGGGTTCGGGGAGGGGTTCGGGTAGGGCGTAGGGTATGGGTTAGGGTTAGGGTTAGGGCTAGTGTTAGGGTTAGGGCTCGGTTTAGGGTACGGGTTAGGATTAGGGTACGCGTTAGGGTTAGGGTAGGGGTTAGGGTTAGGGTACGCGTTAGGGTGAGGGTAGTCATTAAACCTATCCCACTCTCTAGATACACCTTAGCACGTAAAGGAATATTATTTGGGGGTCCAGCCATGGAGAAGAGTTTAGACACGAGGAGAAGATAAGGAACACACCCATTATCAAGAAATCACATTAGGATTCTCTTTTTAACCTGCTCCTTAAAACACTAGTGCTTAGGAAATCTATTGGAGGCAGAAGCAGTCAAGGGTAGCTTAGGGTTAGGGTTAGGGTTAGGGTGAGGGTTAGGGTATGGCTTAGGGTACGGGTTCGGGGAGGGGTTCGTGTAGGGCGTAGGGTATGGGTTAGGGTTAGGGTTAGGGCTCGGTTTAGGGTACGGGTTAGGATTAGGGTACGCGTTAGGGTTACGGTAGGGGTTAGGGTTAGGGTACGCGTTAGTGTGGGGGTAGTTATTAAACCTATCACACTCTCTAGATACCCCTTAGCACGTGAAGGACTATTATTTGGGGGTCCAGTCATGGAGAAGAGTTTAGACACGAGGAGAAGATAAGGAACACACCCATTATCAAGAAATCACAATGTGATTCTCTTTTTAAACTGTTCCTTAAAACACTAGTGCTTAGGAAATCTATTGGAGGCAGAAGCAGTCAAGGGTAGCTTAGGGTTAGGGTTAGGGTTAGGGTGAGGGTTAGGGTACGGCTTAGGGTACGGGTTCGGGGAGGGGTTCGGGTAGGGCGTAGGGTATGGGTTAGGGTTAGGGTTAGGGCTAGTGTTAGGGTTAGGGCTCGGTTTAGGGTACGGGTTAGGATTAGGGTACGCGTTAGGGTTAGGGTAGGGGTTAGGGTTAGGGTACGCGTTAGGGTGGGGGTAGTTATTAAACCTATCACACTCTCTAGATACCCCTTAGCACGTAAAGGAATATTATTTGGGGGTCCAGCCATGGAGAAGTGTTTAGACACTAGGAGAAGATAAGGAACACACCCATTATCACGAAATCACATTAGGATTCTCTTTTTAACCTGTTCCTTGAAACACTATTGCTTAGGAAATCTATAGGAGGCAGAAGCCGTCAAGGATAGCTTAGGGTTAGGGTTAGGGTTAGGGTGAGGGTTAGGGTACGGCTTAGGGTACGGGTTCGGGGAGGGGTTCGAGTATGGCGTAGGGTATGGGTTAGGGTTAGGTTTAGGGTTAGTGTTAGGGTTAGGGCTAGGTTTAGGGTACGGGTTAGGATTAGGGTACGCGTTAGTGTTAGGGTAGGTGTTAGGGTTAGGGTACGCGATAGGGTGAGGTTAGTTATTAAACCTATCCCACTCTCTAGATACCCCTTAGTACGTAAAGGAATATTATTTGGGGGTCCAGCCATGGAGAAGAGTTTAGACACTAGGAGAAGATAAGGAACACACCCATTATCACGAAATCTCATTAGGATTCTCTTTTTAACCTGTTCCTTAAAACACTAGTGCTTAGGAAATCTATTGGAGGCAGAAGCAGTCAAGGGTAGCTTAGGGTTAGGGTTAGGGTGAGGGTTAGGTTATGGCTTAGGGTACGGGTTCGGGGAGGGGTTCGGGTAGGGCGTAGGGTATGGGTTAGGGTTAGGGTTAGGGTTAGTGTTAGGGTTAGGGCTCGGTTTAGGGTATGGGTTAGGATTAGGGTACGCGTTAGGGTTAGGGTAGGGGTTAGGGTTAGGGTACACGTTAGGGTGGGGGTAGTTATTAAACCTATCACACTCTCTAGATACCCCTTAGCACGTAAAGGAATATTATTTGGGGGTCCAGCCATGGAGAAGAGTTTAGACACTAGGAGAAGATAAGGAACACACCCATTATCACGAAATCACATTAGGATTCTCTTTTTAACCTGTTCCTTAAAACACTATTGCTTAGGAAATCTATTGGAGGCAGAAGCCGTCAAGGGTAGCTTAGTGTTAGGGTTGGGGTTAGGGTGAGGGTTAGGGTACGGCTTAGGGTACGGGTTCGGGGAGGGGTTCGAGTAGGGCGTAGGGTATGGGTTAGGGTTAGGGTTAGGGTTAGTGTTAGGGTTAGGGCTCGGTTTAGGGTACGGGTTAGGATTAGGGTACGCGTTAGTGTTAGGGTAGGTTTTAGGGTTAGGGTACGCGATAGGGTGAGGTTAGTTATTAAACCTATCCCACTCTCTAGATACCCCTTAGCACGTACAGGAATATTTTTGGGGGTCCAGCCATGGAGAAGAGTTTAGACACTAGGAGAAGATAAGGAACACACCCATTATCACGAAATCACATTAGGATTCTCTTTTTAACCTGTTCCTTAAAACACTAGTGCTTAGGAAATCTATTGGAGGCAGAAGCAGTCAAGGGTAGCTTAGGGTTAGGGTTAGGGTTAGGGTGAGGGTTAGGGTATGGCTTAGGTTACGGGTTCGGGGAGGGGTTCGGGTAGGGCGTAGGATTTGGGTTAGGGTTAGGGTTAGGGTTAGTGTTAGGGTTAGGGCTCGGTTTAGGGTACGGGTTAGGATTATGGTACGCGTTAGGTTTAGGGTAGGGGTTATGGTTAGGGTACGCGTTAGGGTGGGGGTAGTTATTAAACCTATCACACACTCTAGATACCCCTTAGCACGAAAAAGGACTATTATTTGGGGGTCCAGCCATGGAGAAGAGTTTAGACACGAGGAGAAGATAAGGAACACACCCATTATCAAGAAATCACAATGTGATTCTCTTTTTAAACTGTTCCTTAAAACACTAGTGCTTAGGAAATCTATTGGAGGCAGAAGCAGTCAAGGGTAGCTTAGGGTTAGGGTTAGGGTTAGGGTGAGGGTTAGGGTACGGCTTAGGGTACGGGTTCGGGGAGGGGTTCGGGTAGGCCGTAGGGTATGGGTTAGGGTTAGGGTTAGGGTTAGTGTTAGGGTTAGGGCTCGGTTTAGGGTACGGGTTAGGATTAGGGTACGCGTTAGTGTTAGGGTAGTGGTTAGGGTTAGGGTACGCTTTAGGGTGAGGGTAGTTATTAAACCTATCCCACTCTCTAGATACCCCTTAGCACGTAAAGGAATATTATTTGGGGGTCCAGCCATGGAGAAGAATTTAGACACTAGGAGAAGATAAGGAACACACCCATTATCAAGAAATCACAATATGATTCTCTTTTTAAACTGTTCCTTAAAACACTAGTGCTTAGGAAATCTATTGGAGGCAGAAGCAGTCAAGGGTAGCTTAGGGTTAGGGTTAGGGTGAGGGTTAGGGTATGGCTTAGGGTACGGGTTCGGGGAGGGGTTCGTGTAGGGCGTAGGGTATGCGTTAGGGTTAGGGTTAGAGTTAGTGTTAGGGTTAGGGCTCGGTTTAGGGTACGGGTTAGGATTAGGGTACGCGCTAGGGTTAGGGTAGGGGTTATGGTTAGGGTACGCGTTAGGGTGAGGGTAGTTATTAAACCTATCACACTCTCTAGATACCCCTTATCACATAAAGGAATATTATTTGGGGGTCCAGCCATGGAGAAGAGTTTAGACACGAGGAGAAGACAAGGAACACACCCATTATCAAGAAATCACATTAGGATTCTCTTTTTAACATGTTCCTTAAAACAGTAGTGCTTAGGAAATCTATTGGAGGCAGAAGCCGTCAAGGGTAGCTTAGGGTTAGGGTTAGGGTTAGGGTGAGGGTTAGGGTACGGCTTAGGGTACGGGTTCGGGGAGGTGTTCGGGTAGGGCGTAGGGTATGGGTTAGGGTTAGGGTTAGGGCTAGTGTTAGGTTTAGGGCTCGGTTTAGGGTACGGGTTAGGATTAGGTTACGCGTTAGGGTTTGGGTAGGGGTTAGGGTTAGTGTACGCGTTAGGGTGAGGGTAGTTATTAAACCTATCCCACTCTCTAGATACCCCTTAGCACGTAAAGGAATATTATTGGGGGTCCAGCCATGGAGAAGAGTTTAGACACTAGGAGAAGATAAGGAACACACCCATTATCACGAAATCACATTAGGATTCTCTTTTTAACCTGTTCCTTAAAACACTAGTGCTTAGGAAATCTATTGGAGGCAGAAGCAGTCAAGGGTAGCTTAGGGTTAGGGTTAGGGTTAGGGTGAGGGTTAGGGTATGGCTTAGGGTACGGGTTCGGGGAGGGGTTCGGGTAGGGCGTAGGGTATGGGTTAGGGTTAGGGTTAGGGTTAGTGTTAGGGTTAGGGCTCGGTTTAGGGTACGGTTTAGGATTAGGGTACGCGTTAGGGTTAGGGCAGGGGTTAGGGTTAGGGTACGCGTTAGGGTGGGGGTAGTTATTAAACCTATCACACTCTCTAGATACCCCTTACCACGTAAAGGAATATTATTTGGGGGTCCAGCCATGGAGAAGAGTTTAGACACTAGGAGAAGATAAGGAACACACCCATTATCACGAAATCCCATTAGGATTCTCTTTTTAACCTGTTCCTTAAAACACTAGTGCTTAGGAAATCTATTGGAGGCAGAAGCCGTCAAGGGTAGCTTAGGGTTAGTGTTAGGGTTAGGGTGAGGGTTAGGGTACGGCTTAGGGTACGGGTTCGGGGAGGGGTTCGGGTAGGGCGTAGGGTATGGGTTAGGGTTAGGGTTAGGGTTAGTGTTAGGGTTAGGGCTCGGTTTAGGGTACGGGTTAGGATTAGGGTACGCGTTAGTGTTAGGGTAGGTGTTAGGGTTAGGGTACGTGATAGGGTGAGGTTAGTTATTAAGCCTATCCCACTCTCTAGATACCCCTTAGTACGTAAAGGAATATTATTTTGGGGTCCAGCCATGGAGAAGAGTTTAGACACTAGGAGAACATAAGGAACACACCCATTATCAAGAAATCACATTAGGATTCTCTTTTTAACCTGTTCCTTAAAACACTAGTGCTTAGGAAATCTATTGGAGGCAGAAGCAGTCAAGGGTAGCTTAGGGTTAGGGTTAGGGTTAGGGTGAGGGTTAGGGTATGGCTTAGGGTACGGGTTCGGGGAGGGGTTCGGGTAGGGCGTAGGGTATGGGTTAGGTTAGGGTTAGGGCTAGTGTTAGGGTTAGGGCTCGGTTTAGGGTACGGGTTAGGATTAGGGTACGCGTTAGGGTTAGGGTAGGGGTTAGGGTTAGGGTACGCGTTAGGGTGGGGGTAGTTATTAAACCTATCACACTCTCTAGATACCCCTTAGCACATAAAGGACTATTATTTGGGGGTCCAGCCATGGAGAAGAGTTTAGACACGAGGAGAAGATAAGGAACACACCCATTATCAAGAAATCACAATGTGATTCTCTTTTTAAACTGTTCCTTAAAACACTAGTGCTTAGGAAATCTATTGGAGGCAGAAGCAGTCAAGGGTAGCTTAGGGTTAGGGTTAGGGTTAGCGTGAGGGTTAGGGTACGGCTTAGGGTACGGGTTCGGGGAGGGGTTCGGGTAGGGCGTAGGGTATGGGTTAGGTTAGGGTTAGGGCTAGTGTTAGGGTTAGGGCTCGGTTTAGGGTACGGGTTAGGATTAGGGTATGCGTTAGGGTTAGGGTAGGGGTTAGGGTTAGGATACGCGTTAGGGTGAGGGAAGTTATTAAACCTATCCCACTCTCTAGATACCCCTTAGCACGAAAAGGTATATTATTTGGGGGTCCAGCCATGGAGAAGATTTTAGACACGAGAAGATAAGGAACACACCCATTATCAAGAAATCACATTAGGATTCTCTTTTTAACCTGTTCCTTAAATCACTAGTGCTTAGGAAATCTATTGGAGGCAGAAGCAGTCAAGGGTAGCTTAGGGTTAGGGTTAGGGTTAGGGTGAGGGTTAGGGTACGGCTTAGGGTACGGGTTCGGGGAGGGGTTCGTGTAGGGCGTAGGGTATGGGTTAGGGTTAGGGTTAGGGTTAGTGTTAGGGTTAGGGCTCGGTTTAGGGTACGGGTTAGGATTAGGGTACGCGTTAGGGTTAGGGTAGGGGTTAGAGTTAGGGTACGCGTTAGGGTGGGGTTAGTTATTAAACCTATCACACTCTCTAGATACCCCTTAGCACGTAAAGGAATATTATTTGGGGGTCCAGCCATGGAGAAGAGTTTAGACACTAGGAGAAGATAAGGAACACACCCATTATCACGAAATCCCATTAGGATTCTCTTTTTAACCTGTTCCTTAAAACACTAGTGCTTAGGAAATCTATTGGAGGCAGAAGCAGTCAAGGGTAGCTTAGGGTTAGGGTTAGGGTTAGGGTGAGGGTTAGGGTATGGCTTAGGGTACGGGTTCGGGGAGGGGTTCGGGTAGGGCGTAGGGTATGGGTTAGGGTTAGGGTTAGGGTTAGTGTTAGGGTTAGGGCTCGGTTTAGGGTACGGGTTAGGATTAGGGTACGCGTTAGGGTTAGGGTAGGGGTTAGGGTTAGGGTACGCGTTAGGGTGGGGGTAGTTATTAAACCTATCACACTCTCTAGATACCCCTTAGCACATAAAGGACTATTATTTGGGGGTCCAGCCATGGAGAAGAGTTTAGACACGAGGAGAAGATAAGGAACACACCCATTATCAAGAAATCACATTAGGATTCTCTTTTTAACCTGTTCCTTAAATCACTAGTGCTTAGGAAATCTATTGGAGGCAGAAGCAGTCAAGGGTAGCTTAGGGTTAGGGTTAGGGTTAGGGTGAGGGTTAGGGTATGGCTTAGGGTACGGGTTCGGGGAGGGGTTCGGGTAGGGCGTAGGCTATGGGTTAGGGTTAGGGTTAGGGTTAGTGTTAGGGTTAGGGCTCGGTTTAGGGTGCGGGTTAGGATTAGTGTATGCATTAGGGTTAGGGTAGGGGTTAGGGTTAGGGTACGCGTTAGGGTGAGGGTAGTTATTAAACCTATCCCACTCTCTAGATACCCCTTAGCACGTAAAGGAATATTATTTGGGGGTCCAGCCATGGAGAAGAGTTTAGACACAAGGAGAAGATAAGGAACACACCCATTATCAAGAAATCACATTAGGATTCTCTTTTTAACATGTTCCTTAAAACACTAGTGCTTAGGAAATCTATTGGAGGCAGAAGCCGTCAAGGGTAGCTTAGGGTTAGGTTTAGGGTTAGGGTGAGGGTTAGGGTATGGCTTAGGGTACGGGTTCGGGGAGGGGTTCGTGTAGGGCGTAGGGTATGGGTTAGGGTTAGGGTTAGGGTTAGTGTTAGGGTTAGGGCTCGGTTTAGGGTACGGGTTAGGATTAGGGTACGCGTTAGGGTTAGGGTAGGGGTTAGGGTTCGGGTACGCGTTAGGGTGGGGGTAGTTATTAAACCTATCACACTCTCTAGATACCCCTTAGCACGTGAAGGAATATTATTTGGGGGTCCAGCCATGGAGAAGAGTTTAGACACTAGGAGAAGATAAGGAACACACCCATTATCACGAAATCACATTAGGATTCTCTTTTTAACCTGTTCCTTAAAACACTAGTGCTTAGGAAATCTATTGGAGGCAGAAGCAGTCAAGGGTAGCTTAGGGTTAGGGTTAGGGTTAGGGTGAGGGTTAGGGTACGGCTTAGGGTACGGGTTCGGGGAGGGGTTCGGGTAGGGCGTAGGGTATGGGTTAGGGTTAGGGTTAGGGTTAGTGTTAGGGTTAGGGCTCGGTTTAGGGTACGGGTTAGGATTAGGGTACACGTTAGGGTTAGGGCAGGGGTTAGGGTTAGGGTACGCGTTAGGGTGGGGGTAGTTATTAAACCTATCACACTCTCTAGATACCCCTTAGCACGTAAAGGAATATTATTTGGGGGTCCAGCCATGGAGAAGAGTTTAGACACGAGGAGAAGATAAGGAACACACCCATTATCAAGAAATCACATTAGGATTCTCTTTTTAACCTGTTCCTTAAAACACTATTGCTTAGGAAATCTATTGGAGGCAGAAGCCGTCAAGGGTAGCTTAGTGTTAGGGTTGGGGTTAGGGTGAGGGTTAGGGTACGGCTTAGGGTACGGGTTCGGGGAGGGGTTCGAGTAGGGCGTAGGGTATGGGTTAGGGTTAGGGTTAGGGTTAGTGTTAGGGTTAGGGCTCGGTTTAGGGTACGAGTTAGGATTAGGGTACGCGTTAGTGTTAGGGTAGGTTTTAGGGTTAGGGTACGCGATAGGGTGAGGTTAGTTATTAAACCTATCCCACTCTCTAGATACCCCTTAGCACGTACAGGAATATTTTTGGGGGTCCAGCCATGGAGAAGAGTTTAGACACTAGGAGAAGATAAGGAACACACCCATTATCACGAAATCACATTAGGATTCTCTTTTTAACCTGTTCCTTAAAACACTAGTGCTTAGGAAATCTATTGGAGGCAGAAGCAGTCAAGGGTAGCTTAGGGTTAGGGTTAGGGTTAGGGTGAGGGTTAGGGTATGGCTTAGGTTACGGGTTCGGGGAGGGGTTCGGGTAGGGCGTAGGATTTGGGTTAGGGTTAGGGTTAGGGTTAGTGTTAGGGTTAGGGCTCGGTTTAGGGTACGGGTTAGGATTATGGTACGCGTTAGGTTTAGGGTAGGGGTTATGGTTAGGGTACGCGTTAGGGTGGGGGTAGTTATTAAACCTATCACACACTCTAGATACCCCTTAGCACGAAAAAGGACTATTATTTGGGGGTCCAGCCATGGAGAAGAGTTTAGACACGAGGAGAAGATAAGGAACACACCCATTATCAAGAAATCACAATGTGATTCTCTTTTTAAACTGTTCCTTAAAACACTAGTGCTTAGGAAATCTATTGGAGGCAGAAGCAGTCAAGGGTAGCTTAGGGTTAGGGTTAGGGTTAGGGTGAGGGTTAGGGTACGGCTTAGGGTACGGGTTCGGGGAGGGGTTCGGGTAGGCCGTAGGGTATGGGTTAGGGTTAGGGTTAGGGTTAGTGTTAGGGTTAGGGCTCGGTTTAGGGTACGGGTTAGGATTAGGGTACGCGTTAGTGTTAGGGTAGTGGTTAGGGTTAGGGTACGCTTTAGGGTGAGGGTAGTTATTAAACCTATCCCACTCTCTAGATACCCCTTAGCACGTAAAGGAATATTATTTGGGGGTCCAGCCATGGAGAAGAATTTAGACACTAGGAGAAGATAAGGAACACACCCATTATCAAGAAATCACAATATGATTCTCTTTTTAAACTGTTCCTTAAAACACTAGTGCTTAGGAAATCTATTGGAGGCAGAAGCAGTCAAGGGTAGCTTAGGGTTAGGGTTAGGGTGAGGGTTAGGGTATGGCTTAGGGTACGGGTTCGGGGAGGGGTTCGTGTAGGGCGTAGGGTATGCGTTAGGGTTAGGGTTAGAGTTAGTGTTAGGGTTAGGGCTCGGTTTAGGGTACGGGTTAGGATTAGGGTACGCGTTAGGGTTAGGGTAGGGGTTAGAGTTAGGGTACGCGTTAGGGTGGGGTTAGTTATTAAACCTATCACACTCTCTAGATACCCCTTAGCACGTAAAGGAATATTATTTGGGGGTCCAGCCATGGAGAAGAGTTTAGACACTAGGAGAAGATAAGGAACACACCCATTATCACGAAATCCCATTAGGATTCTCTTTTTAACCTGTTCCTTAAAACACTAGTGCTTAGGAAATCTATTGGAGGCAGAAGCCGTCAAGGGTAGCTTAGGGTTAGGGTTAGGGTTAGGGTGAGGTTTAGGGTACGGCTTAGGGTACGGGTTCGGGGAGGGGTTCGGGTAGGGCGTAGGGTAATGGTTAGGGTTAGGGTTAGGGTTAGTGTTAGGGTTAGGGCTCAGTTTAGGGTACGGGTTAGGATTAGGGTACGCGTTAGTGTTAGGGTAGGTGTTAGGGTTAGGGTACGTGATAGGGTGAGGTTAGTTATTAAGCCTATCCCACTATCTAGATACCCCTTAGTACGTAAAGGAATATTATTTGGGGGTCCAGCCATGGAGAAGAGTTTAGACACTAGGAGAAGATAAGGAACACACCCATTATCAAGAAATCACATTAGGATTCTCTTTTTAACCTGTTCCTTAAAACACTAGTGCTTAGGAAATCTATTGGAGGCAGAAGCAGTCAAGGGTAGCTTAGGGTTAGGGTTAGGGTTAGGGTGAGGGTTAGGGTATGGCTTAGGGTACGGGTTCGGGGAGGGGTTCGGGTAGGGCGTAGGGTATGGGTTAGGGTTAGGGTTAGGGTTAGTGTTAGGGTTAGGGCTCGGTTTAGGGTACGGGTTAGGATTAGGGTACGCGTTAGGGTTAGGGTAGGGGTTAGGGTTAGGGTACGCGTTAGGGTGGGGGTAGTTATTAAACCTATCACACTCTCTAGATACCCCTTAGCACATAAAGGACTATTATTTGGGGGTCCAGCCATGGAGAAGAGTTTAGACACGAGGAGAAGATAAGGAACACACCCATTATCAAGAAATCACATTAGGATTCTCTTTTTAACCTGTTCCTTAAATCACTAGTGCTTAGGAAATCTATTGGAGGCAGAAGCAGTCAAGGGTAGCTTAGGGTTAGGGTTAGGGTTAGGGTGAGGGTTAGGGTATGGCTTAGGGTACGGGTTCGGGGAGGGGTTCGGGTAGGGCGTAGGCTATGGGTTAGGGTTAGGGTTAGGGTTAGTGTTAGGGTTAGGGCTCGGTTTAGGGTGCGGGTTAGGATTAGTGTATGCATTAGGGTTAGGGTAGGGGTTAGGGTTAGGGTACGCGTTAGGGTGAGGGTAGTTATTAAACCTATCCCACTCTCTAGATACCCCTTAGCACGTAAAGGAATATTATTTGGGGGTCCAGCCATGGAGAAGAGTTTAGACACAAGGAGAAGATAAGGAACACACCCATTATCAAGAAATCACATTAGGATTCTCTTTTTAACATGTTCCTTAAAACACTAGTGCTTAGGAAATCTATTGGAGGCAGAAGCCGTCAAGGGTAGCTTAGGGTTAGGTTTAGGGTTAGGGTGAGGGTTAGGGTATGGCTTAGGGTACGGGTTCGGGGAGGGGTTCGTGTAGGGCGTAGGGTATGGGTTAGGGTTAGGGTTAGGGTTAGTGTTAGGGTTAGGGCTCGGTTTAGGGTACGGGTTAGGATTAGGGTACGCGTTAGGGTTAGGGTAGGGGTTAGGGTTCGGGTACGCGTTAGGGTGGGGGTAGTTATTAAACCTATCACACTCTCTAGATACCCCTTAGCACGTGAAGGAATATTATTTGGGGGTCCAGCCATGGAGAAGAGTTTAGACACTAGGAGAAGATAAGGAACACACCCATTATCACGAAATCACATTAGGATTCTCTTTTTAACCTGTTCCTTAAAACACTAGTGCTTAGGAAATCTATTGGAGGCAGAAGCAGTCAAGGGTAGCTTAGGGTTAGGGTTAGGGTTAGGGTGAGGGTTAGGGTACGGCTTAGGGTACGGGTTCGGGGAGGGGTTCGGGTAGGGCGTAGGGTATGGGTTAGGGTTAGGGTTAGGGTTAGTGTTAGGGTTAGGGCTCGGTTTAGGGTACGGGTTAGGATTAGGGTACACGTTAGGGTTAGGGCAGGGGTTAGGGTTAGGGTACGCGTTAGGGTGGGGGTAGTTATTAAACCTATCACACTCTCTAGATACCCCTTAGCACGTAAAGGAATATTATTTGGGGGTCCAGCCATGGAGAAGAGTTTAGACACGAGGAGAAGATAAGGAACACACCCATTATCAAGAAATCACATTAGGATTCTCTTTTTAACCTGTTCCTTAAAACACTATTGCTTAGGAAATCTATTGGAGGCAGAAGCCGTCAAGGGTAGCTTAGTGTTAGGGTTGGGGTTAGGGTGAGGGTTAGGGTACGGCTTAGGGTACGGGTTCGGGGAGGGGTTCGAGTAGGGCGTAGGGTATGGGTTAGGGTTAGGGTTAGGGTTAGTGTTAGGGTTAGGGCTCGGTTTAGGGTACGGGTTAGGATTAGGGTACGCGTTAGTGTTAGGGTAGGTTTTAGGGTTAGGGTACGCGATAGGGTGAGGTTAGTTATTAAACCTATCCCACTCTCTAGATACCCCTTAGCACGTACAGGAATATTTTTGGGGGTCCAGCCATGGAGAAGAGTTTAGACACTAGGAGAAGATAAGGAACACACCCATTATCACGAAATCACATTAGGATTCTCTTTTTAACCTGTTCCTTAAAACACTAGTGCTTAGGAAATCTATTGGAGGCAGAAGCAGTCAAGGGTAGCTTAGGGTTAGGGTTAGGGTTAGGGTGAGGGTTAGGGTATGGCTTAGGTTACGGGTTCGGGGAGGGGTTCGGGTAGGGCGTAGGATTTGGGTTAGGGTTAGGGTTAGGGTTAGTGTTAGGGTTAGGGCTCGGTTTAGGGTACGGGTTAGGATTATGGTACGCGTTAGGTTTAGGGTAGGGGTTATGGTTAGGGTACGCGTTAGGGTGGGGGTAGTTATTAAACCTATCACACACTCTAGATACCCCTTAGCACGAAAAAGGACTATTATTTGGGGGTCCAGCCATGGAGAAGAGTTTAGACACGAGGAGAAGATAAGGAACACACCCATTATCAAGAAATCACAATGTGATTCTCTTTTTAAACTGTTCCTTAAAACACTAGTGCTTAGGAAATCTATTGGAGGCAGAAGCAGTCAAGGGTAGCTTAGGGTTAGGGTTAGGGTTAGGGTGAGGGTTAGGGTACGGCTTAGGGTACGGGTTCGGGGAGGGGTTCGGGTAGGCCGTAGGGTATGGGTTAGGGTTAGGGTTAGGGTTAGTGTTAGGGTTAGGGCTCGGTTTAGGGTACGGGTTAGGATTAGGGTACGCGTTAGTGTTAGGGTAGTGGTTAGGGTTAGGGTACGCTTTAGGGTGAGGGTAGTTATTAAACCTATCCCACTCTCTAGATACCCCTTAGCACGTAAAGGAATATTATTTGGGGGTCCAGCCATGGAGAAGAATTTAGACACTAGGAGAAGATAAGGAACACACCCATTATCAAGAAATCACAATATGATTCTCTTTTTAAACTGTTCCTTAAAACACTAGTGCTTAGGAAATCTATTGGAGGCAGAAGCAGTCAAGGGTAGCTTAGGGTTAGGGTTAGGGTGAGGGTTAGGGTATGGCTTAGGGTACGGGTTCGGGGAGGGGTTCGTGTAGGGCGTAGGGTATGCGTTAGGGTTAGGGTTAGAGTTAGTGTTAGGGTTAGGGCTCGGTTTAGGGTACGGGTTAGGATTAGGGTACGCGCTAGGGTTAGGGTAGGGGTTATGGTTAGGGTACGCGTTAGGGTGAGGGTAGTTATTAAACCTATCACACTCTCTAGATACCCCTTATCACATAAAGGAATATTATTTGGGGGTCCAGCCATGGAGAAGAGTTTAGACACGAGGAGAAGACAAGGAACACACCCATTATCAAGAAATCACATTAGGATTCTCTTTTTAACATGTTCCTTAAAACAGTAGTGCTTAGGAAATCTATTGGAGGCAGAAGCCGTCAAGGGTAGCTTAGGGTTAGGGTTAGGGTTAGGGTGAGGGTTAGGGTACGGCTTAGGGTACGGGTTCGGGGAGGTGTTCGGGTAGGGCGTAGGGTATGGGTTAGGGTTAGGGTTAGGGCTAGTGTTAGGTTTAGGGCTCGGTTTAGGGTACGGGTTAGGATTAGGTTACGCGTTAGGGTTTGGGTAGGGGTTAGGGTTAGTGTACGCGTTAGGGTGAGGGTAGTTATTAAACCTATCCCACTCTCTAGATACCCCTTAGCACGTAAAGGAATATTATTGGGGGTCCAGCCATGGAGAAGAGTTTAGACACTAGGAGAAGATAAGGAACACACCCATTATCACGAAATCACATTAGGATTCTCTTTTTAACCTGTTCCTTAAAACACTAGTGCTTAGGAAATCTATTGGAGGCAGAAGCAGTCAAGGGTAGCTTAGGGTTAGGGTTAGGGTTAGGGTGAGGGTTAGGGTATGGCTTAGGGTACGGGTTCGGGGAGGGGTTCGGGTAGGGCGTAGGGTATGGGTTAGGGTTAGGGTTAGGGTTAGTGTTAGGGTTAGGGCTCGGTTTAGGGTACGGTTTAGGATTAGGGTACGCGTTAGGGTTAGGGCAGGGGTTAGGGTTAGGGTACGCGTTAGGGTGGGGGTAGTTATTAAACCTATCACACTCTCTAGATACCCCTTACCACGTAAAGGAATATTATTTGGGGGTCCAGCCATGGAGAAGAGTTTAGACACTAGGAGAAGATAAGGAACACACCCATTATCACGAAATCCCATTAGGATTCTCTTTTTAACCTGTTCCTTAAAACACTAGTGCTTAGGAAATCTATTGGAGGCAGAAGCCGTCAAGGGTAGCTTAGGGTTAGTGTTAGGGTTAGGGTGAGGGTTAGGGTACGGCTTAGGGTACGGGTTCGGGGAGGGGTTCGGGTAGGGCGTAGGGTATGGGTTAGGGTTAGGGTTAGGGTTAGTGTTAGGGTTAGGGCTCGGTTTAGGGTACGGGTTAGGATTAGGGTACGCGTTAGTGTTAGGGTAGGTGTTAGGGTTAGGGTACGTGATAGGGTGAGGTTAGTTATTAAGCCTATCCCACTCTCTAGATACCCCTTAGTACGTAAAGGAATATTATTTTGGGGTCCAGCCATGGAGAAGAGTTTAGACACTAGGAGAACATAAGGAACACACCCATTATCAAGAAATCACATTAGGATTCTCTTTTTAACCTGTTCCTTAAAACACTAGTGCTTAGGAAATCTATTGGAGGCAGAAGCAGTCAAGGGTAGCTTAGGGTTAGGGTTAGGGTTAGGGTGAGGGTTAGGGTATGGCTTAGGGTACGGGTTCGGGGAGGGGTTCGGGTAGGGCGTAGGGTATGGGTTAGGTTAGGGTTAGGGCTAGTGTTAGGGTTAGGGCTCGGTTTAGGGTACGGGTTAGGATTAGGGTACGCGTTAGGGTTAGGGTAGGGGTTAGGGTTAGGGTACGCGTTAGGGTGGGGGTAGTTATTAAACCTATCACACTCTCTAGATACCCCTTAGCACATAAAGGACTATTATTTGGGGGTCCAGCCATGGAGAAGAGTTTAGACACGAGGAGAAGATAAGGAACACACCCATTATCAAGAAATCACAATGTGATTCTCTTTTTAAACTGTTCCTTAAAACACTAGTGCTTAGGAAATCTATTGGAGGCAGAAGCAGTCAAGGGTAGCTTAGGGTTAGGGTTAGGGTTAGCGTGAGGGTTAGGGTACGGCTTAGGGTACGGGTTCGGGGAGGGGTTCGGGTAGGGCGTAGGGTATGGGTTAGGTTAGGGTTAGGGCTAGTGTTAGGGTTAGGGCTCGGTTTAGGGTACGGGTTAGGATTAGGGTATGCGTTAGGGTTAGGGTAGGGGTTAGGGTTAGGATACGCGTTAGGGTGAGGGAAGTTATTAAACCTATCCCACTCTCTAGATACCCCTTAGCACGAAAAGGTATATTATTTGGGGGTCCAGCCATGGAGAAGATTTTAGACACGACAAGATAAGGAACACACCCATTATCAAGAAATCACATTAGGATTCTCTTTTTAACCTGTTCCTTAAATCACTAGTGCTTAGGAAATCTATTGGAGGCAGAAGCAGTCAAGGGTAGCTTAGGGTTAGGGTTAGGGTTAGGGTGAGGGTTAGGGTACGGCTTAGGGTACGGGTTCGGGGAGGGGTTCGTGTAGGGCGTAGGGTATGGGTTAGGGTTAGGGTTAGGGTTAGTGTTAGGGTTAGGGCTCGGTTTAGGGTACGGGTTAGGATTAGGGTACGCGTTAGGGTTAGGGTAGGGGTTAGAGTTAGGGTACGCGTTAGGGTGGGGTTAGTTATTAAACCTATCACACTCTCTAGATACCCCTTAGCACGTAAAGGAATATTATTTGGGGGTCCAGCCATGGAGAAGAGTTTAGACACTAGGAGAAGATAAGGAACACACCCATTATCACGAAATCCCATTAGGATTCTCTTTTTAACCTGTTCCTTAAAACACTAGTGCTTAGGAAATCTATTGGAGGCAGAAGCCGTCAAGGGTAGCTTAGGGTTAGGGTTAGGGTTAGGGTGAGGTTTAGGGTACGGCTTAGGGTACGGGTTCGGGGAGGGGTTCGGGTAGGGCGTAGGGTAATGGTTAGGGTTAGGGTTAGGGTTAGTGTTAGGGTTAGGGCTCAGTTTAGGGTACGGGTTAGGATTAGGGTACGCGTTAGTGTTAGGGTAGGTGTTAGGGTTAGGGTACGTGATAGGGTGAGGTTAGTTATTAAGCCTATCCCACTATCTAGATACCCCTTAGTACGTAAAGGAATATTATTTGGGGGTCCAGCCATGGAGAAGAGTTTAGACACTAGGAGAAGATAAGGAACACACCCATTATCAAGAAATCACATTAGGATTCTCTTTTTAACCTGTTCCTTAAAACACTAGTGCTTAGGAAATCTATTGGAGGCAGAAGCAGTCAAGGGTAGCTTAGGGTTAGGGTTAGGGTTAGGGTGAGGGTTAGGGTATGGCTTAGGGTACGGGTTCGGGGAGGGGTTCGGGTAGGGCGTAGGGTATGGGTTAGGGTTAGGGTTAGGGTTAGTGTTAGGGTTAGGGCTCGGTTTAGGGTACGGGTTAGGATTAGGGTACGCGTTAGGGTTAGGGTAGGGGTTAGGGTTAGGGTACGCGTTAGGGTGGGGGTAGTTATTAAACCTATCACACTCTCTAGATACCCCTTAGCACATAAAGGACTATTATTTGGGGGTCCAGCCATGGAGAAGAGTTTAGACACGAGGAGAAGATAAGGAACACACCCATTATCAAGAAATCACATTAGGATTCTCTTTTTAACCTGTTCCTTAAATCACTAGTGCTTAGGAAATCTATTGGAGGCAGAAGCAGTCAAGGGTAGCTTAGGGTTAGGGTTAGGGTTAGGGTGAGGGTTAGGGTATGGCTTAGGGTACGGGTTCGGGGAGGGGTTCGGGTAGGGCGTAGGCTATGGGTTAGGGTTAGGGTTAGGGTTAGTGTTAGGGTTAGGGCTCGGTTTAGGGTGCGGGTTAGGATTAGTGTATGCATTAGGGTTAGGGTAGGGGTTAGGGTTAGGGTACGCGTTAGGGTGAGGGTAGTTATTAAACCTATCCCACTCTCTAGATACCCCTTAGCACGTAAAGGAATATTATTTGGGGGTCCAGCCATGGAGAAGAGTTTAGACACAAGGAGAAGATAAGGAACACACCCATTATCAAGAAATCACATTAGGATTCTCTTTTTAACATGTTCCTTAAAACACTAGTGCTTAGGAAATCTATTGGAGGCAGAAGCCGTCAAGGGTAGCTTAGGGTTAGGTTTAGGGTTAGGGTGAGGGTTAGGGTATGGCTTAGGGTACGGGTTCGGGGAGGGGTTCGTGTAGGGCGTAGGGTATGGGTTAGGGTTAGGGTTAGGGTTAGTGTTAGGGTTAGGGCTCGGTTTAGGGTACGGGTTAGGATTAGGGTACGCGTTAGGGTTAGGGTAGGGGTTAGGGTTCGGGTACGCGTTAGGGTGGGGGTAGTTATTAAACCTATCACACTCTCTAGATACCCCTTAGCACGTGAAGGAATATTATTTGGGGGTCCAGCCATGGAGAAGAGTTTAGACACTAGGAGAAGATAAGGAACACACCCATTATCACGAAATCACATTAGGATTCTCTTTTTAACCTGTTCCTTAAAACACTAGTGCTTAGGAAATCTATTGGAGGCAGAAGCAGTCAAGGGTAGCTTAGGGTTAGGGTTAGGGTTAGGGTGAGGGTTAGGGTACGGCTTAGGGTACGGGTTCGGGGAGGGGTTCGGGTAGGGCGTAGGGTATGGGTTAGGGTTAGGGTTAGGGTTAGTGTTAGGGTTAGGGCTCGGTTTAGGGTACGGGTTAGGATTAGGGTACACGTTAGGGTTAGGGCAGGGGTTAGGGTTAGGGTACGCGTTAGGGTGGGGGTAGTTATTAAACCTATCACACTCTCTAGATACCCCTTAGCACGTAAAGGAATATTATTTGGGGGTCCAGCCATGGAGAAGAGTTTAGACACGAGGAGAAGATAAGGAACACACCCATTATCAAGAAATCACATTAGGATTCTCTTTTTAACCTGTTCCTTAAAACACTAGTGCTTAGGAAATCTATTGGAGGCAGAAGCAGTCAAGGGTAGCTTAGGGTTAGGGTTAGGGTTAGGGTGAGGGTTAGGGTACGGCTTAGGGTACGGGTTCGGGGAGGGGTTCGGGTAGGGCGTAGGGTATGGGTTAGGGTTAGGTTTAGTGTTAGGGGTTAGGCTCGGTTTAGGGTACGGGTTAGGATTAGGGTACTCGTTAGGGTTAGGGTAGCGGTTAGGGTAGGGTACGCGTTAGGGTGAGGGTAGTTATTAAACCTATCACACTCTCTAGATACCCCTTAGCACGGAAAGGAATATTATTTGGGGTCCAGCCATGGAGAAGAGTTTAGACACTAGGAGAAGATAAGGAACACACCCATTATCACGAAATCACATTAGGATTCTCTTTTTAACCTGTTCCTTAAAACACTAGTGCTTAGGAAATCTATTGGAGGCAGAAGCATTCAAGGGTAGCTTAGGGTTAGGGTTAGGGTTAGGGTGAGGGTTAGGGTACGGCTTAGGGTACGGGTTCGGGAGGGGTTCGGGTAGGGCGTAGGGTATGGGTTAGGGTTAGGGTTAGGGCTAGTGTTAGGGTTAGGGCTCGGTTTAGGGTACGGGTTAGGATTAGGGTACGCGTTAGGGTTAGGGTAGGAGTTAGGGTTAGGGTACGCGTTAGGGTGAGGGTAGTTATTAAACCTATCCCACTCTCTAGATACCCTTAGCACGTAAAGGAATATTATTTGGGGGTCCAGCCATGGAGAAGAGTTTAGACCCGAGGAGAAGATAAGGAACACACCCATTATCAAGAAATCACATTAGGATTCTCTTTTTAACCTGTTCCTTAAAACACTAGTGCTTAGGAAATCTATTGGAGGCAGAAGCGTCAAGGGTAGCTTAGGGTTAGTGTTAGGGTTAGGGTGAGGGTTAGGGTAGCGGCTTAGGGTACGGGTTCGGGAGGGGTTCGGGTAGGGCGTAGGGTATGGGTTAGGGTTAGGGTTAGGGTTAGTGTTAGGGTTAGGGCTCGTTTAGGGTACGGGTTAGGATTAGGGTACGCGTTAGTGTTAGGGTAGGTGTTAGGGTTAGGGTACGTGATAGGGTGAGGTTAGTTATTAAGCCTATCCCACTCTCTAGATACCCTTAGTACGTAAAGGAATATTATTTTGGGGTCCAGCCATGGAGAAGAGTTTAGACACTAGGAGAACATAAGGAACACACCCATTATCAAGAAATCACATTAGGATTCTCTTTTAACCTGTTCCTTAAAACACTAGTGCTTAGGAAATCTATTGGAGGCAGAAGCAGTCAAGGGTAGCTTAGGGTTAGGGTTAGGGTTAGGGTGAGGGTTAGGGTATGGCTTAGGGTACGGGTTCGGGGAGGGGTTCGGGTAGGGCGTAGGGTATGGGTTAGGTTAGGGTTAGGGCTAGTGTTAGGGGTTAGGCTCGGTTTAGGGTACGGGTTAGGATTAGGGTACGCGTTAGGGTTAGGGTAGGGGTTAGGGTTAGGGTACGCGTTAGGGTGGGGGTAGTTATTAACCTATCACACTCTCTAGATACCCTTAGCACATAAAGGACTATTATTTGGGGGTCCAGCCATGGAGAAGAGTTTAGACACGAGGAGAAGATAAGGAACACACCCATTATCAAGAAATCACAATGTGATTCTCTTTTTAAACTGTTCCTTAAAACACTAGTGCTTAGGAAATCTATTGGAGGCAGAAGCAGTCAAGGGTAGCTTAGGGTTAGGGTTAGGTTAGCGTGAGGGTTAGGGTACGGCTTAGGTACGGGTTCGGGGAGGGGTTCGGGTAGGGCG
>NW_026646223.1:0-79000 GCF_949987535.1 Balaenoptera acutorostrata | reverse complement strand
GGGCTGAGGCAAAATACCCCCAGCAAATGTCAGTTGCCGCCTTTTCCATTATAAATGATAAACATCAAAAAGACATTGGAGAAATTCCTTTCATTTCCATAACCAAAACTTAAAAAAAAAAAATCAGATGTACAATGAATACGGTGATAATTCTGCAACTTCGGCTCTCAATCTGTATGACTTTGCCCCTTCCTCTCTCTTCCTGGAGCTAAAATTCCTATCGTTCACGATCTCAGTTCTTTTTCTAATATGACAACGGCCTCGCTAATCTAGCTCTAGCTGAAGTCATAGTTTCCGAAGAACTTCGCTTGATTTAGAGACATACCCTGCCCCATTTTCTCTTAAGCGTGTCAGGAGACTAAGAATAACCCATCCACTTCTCAGCATTGGGTACATTTTCAATCTGGCATGCCAAAATTCCCAACTCCAGGGTGAGAAATAAATCTGTTTCTTTGAATAGCAATGAGAAAGATGGGTAAGCATTTTAAAAGGGTAGGTGATGAGAGCAAGCAGTGGTGCTAAATGGAGTTTTATGTTCTTATGAACCATTCAGCGTAAAATGATAGAGTGTTTTCTGATTAGGTGATTTGTGCTTTTATGGTGAGAAAATGGCTAAACACAGAGCACTCTCCAAAGGTATATCTTCTATGAATGCTTTGCCTCTTTACTGAAAGCACATCAGGGAAATAGATGATGCATCTCATTTGATCCAAGTGAAACAGTTTTAATTGTTATGGCTTTGAGTTTTTGTTTTTTTAAAAAAAGGAAATAGCTCTCTTTGGTAAAGAACTGCATCTCCAGTATGTTCTTCTGCAGGGGGTGGGGGGGGGCCTGGTGCCCATCAGTGTATCGATTTGTGACATTTGGTAACCACTCTGTCACCGGACAGTAGGCTGCTGAGACATATACTAAAGGATCATTGTCTTTGGAGCTTTCATTTTTTTTAATCCAAGAAACCAGCAGTAGCATCAACTCTGAATGAACTGCATTTAAATAGGGTTAGGAAGAGTGCAGTAAGGTAAGAAGAAATGCTTTGAGAAGAAATGCTATTCATAATCAGAAAAGCCGAGAGATATTAAAAAAAGATCACAAGCTATTACCGAATAACAGCTTTTTGAAGCAGTGCTTTGAAAAGGGGAAGTAGAACATAGACTAATAGAGAAAGAATAAAGGCAGCTTTCTTGGGAGAGAGGGAACATCTACAGCAAATGGCATGTGGTTGCAGAGGAGAGGTAGGTAAGCTGGAAGGCAAGCCACAAGCAGAGGTGCGATTTTGTTCTCGCTGAGGTGCTACATCTGCCAGATCAGAAGCATCAGCGCCCTCTATTGTCCGCAAGAGAATTGCAGAATTGTCTGAGAACCGGCCAGGCTTCTTTGCCTTGTAAACAGACTTTTCTGAAAACCTTGATTGATGAAAAGCAGTAGAGTTAGGAAGGTAAGAAAGGAGGAAGGAAGGAAGGGAGGAAGGAAGGAAAGGAAAACACTGATTGATCTGTGGTCACCTTTGTATTATGCGAGCACTCACGATTGTCTAATGTTTAAAACATGAACTGCGTTAGATGTTGTTTCTGTCCTAGCTATTTGAGTTTATTAACATAGAAAGTACTCCTTAGAAGAAAGGTGCAATTTTAATCAAGCAATGGACGAAGACAGGTTAATAATAGAAAAAAAGTTCTTCCATTAACTTCATTATACTTTTTGTCTGTTTGTTTTGGTAAACCTCTATTTACACATCAACTTTTTTTTGAGTTTTTATTTTATTTCGTTGATTAACAATGTTGTGTTTCAGGGGTACAGCAAAATGATTCAGTTATACATATACATGTGCCTATTCTTTTTCCAATTCCTTTCCCATTTAGGCTGTCACCTAATATTGAGCAGAGCTCCCTGTGCTATACAGTAGGTCCTTGTTGGTTATCCATTTTAAATATAGCAGTGTGTACATGTCAATCCCAAACTCCCTACACATCAGCATTTAACTAACTTTGAGAGAAAAATACTGATGTTATCCAGGGTTCTCCTTTGCACAATTTCTATTTCTCAGTAATGATTTTTACCTGGTGTCGACATGGAAAAATACAGGCATTGGAAACTTTTTTGGGAGCTCAAATAACATTCAAATTAACGTTGCTCAGCTATGTGTTTTACTAAATTAAAGATTAAGGCAAAAATGACAACTTCATTCAAGCGGATCATTTGGAATTACATGAAACAGCTGCTGTTAAACAGCTGACAGCAACAGAGAGCACCGTGATCCCCCAGCAAGGGCTCTAGCAGGGTGCTCCACGCCCCACGTTCTGAAAAACACATCCTGCTCCTTTAGACCCACACACAGTGTCCTCCCCGTCGTGCTTGTTGCCAGACACTGGGCTTTCTAATCACTTTGTATTCAGCCAGAGATCCAGGAAGTCCAAATCCAGCCAGACAAATGCAGAACAGTTTAGCAGAAGCAGCTTTAACAGGTGCCATCGGTATGGTCTTAGGGAACCTGAGAGACACGACAAACAATGGAGGCCATTGGGCAGCGGCATCTCTTTGCCCCGGTGCAGGGGGTGGCATCAGTCGCTGAACAGCAGTTCCCCACAGAGGCCAGTTCACTGATCCTTAAGTGATGGCGTAACAGTGCAAAAGAATGTTTAGACACCTTAGCTGCGCAAGTCCCCTGCAAACAGACTGTGGTCGGATGTCTGTCGCCGGCTCCCCCCTGCTCTGTAGAATGCTAGAAACAGAACAGATTGGAATAAGGACTGTGGACCCGTTCAGAATTAGAAGGGCTGGATGATAGATTTTATTTAAGCAGGTGCCTTCCTATTTTGAAAATAGGCAGCTGAAGATTGCCACCGCATAAGCGTAGGCATAATTGGATGTGTCACTGTCCGGTTCTGCCCTCGTCTGCAGGAATGCGGGGCTCGCCCCAGCGGACGATGCTTGCATGGTACATCTCATGATTATTTCTAGTTTGCGAGCCCCACTTTGTTTACTCGTGGGTTTGCTCTCCTTGCCAAGCTCGGGATCACCCCTCCCCATGTTAACAACACTTGATTAAAGTCAGTTTGAAAAAGTTGGTTGATCCTACAGCATCTGGCCAAATCCTATCACTTTATTAATCCAGGGACAACTTGTATTTCCCATCAGGAAGAGGAAATTGTGAATTGGCCAAAAGTTCATGAACTTAACATGCATACCCTAAGCAAGCACTGGAGCAAAACTTAGAGGATCCTGTGTGTTTAGATAGAGCACAGTGCAGAAGAAATTTGAAAAAATCTGCATTAAGCTGGAAAACAGCCTATATAAATAGTTCTATTAATGTTCAGACTCTTGGTTTGGTACTGATAGTAAAAAAAAAAAAAAAAAAATAGAGCAAGAGAAGCAAGGCCACATTTTAAATTCTTTGAAATTACTGGGAAAATGTTTACTTCTGCAGTTGGGAAAACGTTTGACTATTCTCTCTGTTTTCCATATTCTGCTAATTCTGGATAAAAAAAAAAATAAGGTCCCAGTCAAATTAGAGTAGTTTGGCATTTTGGTATCACAGTATGGCCATTTCTTTCCTATCCGGGTAATGTGGATTAAAAAAAGTGATACTTGTAACCTGTTCTGAGCAGGCCTTGATCAAGGATGTACATTTACAGGGGAATTGAGGCTTCATTCTTTATGATAAATTTCAGCTTTACCCTCTGCCTCAAAAAAACTTCTTCGTTTCTAACCCATATTTATAAATCAATAATTGTACCCCAATATAGTCCTCTTCCAATGCACAGATTTAAGTTTTTCTTATTTGAAGAGTAACGACTCTGTATCTTAGTAGTATTTATTATTCAAAGCGCACGTTACCGACATCATAGAATTAATCTTTATACAATCCCCTTTCTAGTTCAGTTGCAGGAAACTGAAGCAAAATGGGATTGATGGATTAAGCAACATTATACACAAAGTAAAGGTAAACATTTATTGGACTCTTCTCATTCATCATGTTTTTTGGCCTCCCAAGCACTGGTGTTTCTTGAATTATACCAAATATACTTTCAAAGACTAATAATATTTGGGGGTTTAGACTCTTAGTCTAAATTGATCCATTTTTCTCACTGTGAAGTCAGTAAACGGAGGCTTAAAGAGATTGAATAATTTGCCCAAACTCACCCAAATTGTTCATAGTAGAACCAGAATTAAAGAGAGGCCACTCATAGATATTTTGGTATTAATTAAGCATTTATAAATTGTTTGACAAAATTATAATATCTAGTTTAGAAAGAAGTGCAATGGTTGCACCCAAAGGTCCAGTTCTTCTACATTCCTGTATCAGACATATCTGGAGAAATCAGAGAGAAACTGTGCCGGTAGGTGTGAGGTTGGTGGGGGGAGGGGAAAGGGATTCAGCCTTGCATCACATCGTTGTGATGATATAAAGGCGCCCTGCAAAGGAACGGAGCTGTGTGGATGATCTTGTGGGGACTCAGCACTGGGACAAAGAGGTATACTTCATTGTCGTTATTTTTATTTTTATCACATGGTCTTGCCACAGAGTGGGGTGGAAGCGTGAAGGGGGTGCGGAGGCAGACAGGGGGACCCTGATGGGATCGGGGTCATTACCTTGGAGTTCATCTCTGCCACTTACAGGTTGGTATGTTCCAAGACAATTTAAATAACCTCTCAGAATATTTATTGCAGAATTTAGAAAACTAACATTGTGAATCTCACAAATAGGGAAAAAGACTAAATGAGATTATGTGTGAACAAGGATTTTGGAAAGTTTAAGGTGATGTGTTTGTGCTAGAAATGAATGAAATGAAACGTTAGGACTATTAAATGTATCAATTCCATTAAGCTCCTTTTATGGGTTCTCAGATGAGGTTTCCTTTGCGAAGTCATACTGATAAATATTGCTAATAATCTAAGGCCTTTTGAATATGGTGAAGAAAAAATTTTAAGTTAAATTAGGCTGTTTGAAGGAAAATGTTCAGAATTATATATAAACAGGCATGACACGAAACAAAGCAGAATGGGGTGTGTGTGTGTGTGTGTGTGTGTGTGTTGTTCATTTTTTGGATAAGTATACAGTTTTTGGAATTAGGGACCAATTTTTGTTTATTTATTAGCATTTGATAACTCTGAAAGATCTCCAAAGTAGAGGGTGAGGACTCTGGGAATTTTTATTCTTTCATCAGAAGTTTACCACAGGCGTCTTTACATAGGCCAGTTGTCAGCTACAGAATGTAAATAAATTATATAATGTTCCAAGTGATACCTTTACAATTAATCTATCTACATTTTCAAACGATACAATTCTTGTTCTATTATCAGGCAAGAAAGAATGTTATGAAAATTAAGAACTTTAAGCAAAGAATTATTTTAAAAGTTGGCTTTGATATTTTTGAATTTGCAGTTACGTGGATACAAAACTCTTTGGGGTATAAAACACCGTATAGGTGAAATTAATATTTTGCCAATTAGAACATTTTGCCTGTAAAGATTAACATTTTATCGGTTTGGTATTATTTTTCTGTTATTCAGCCTAGCCTGGGCCTACCTTACATTCTTTTCCCATCCAGGATAAGCATGCTTTGTAGCAGAAAGAATTATAGTCTCTGGAGACAGAGGTCCTGGGGTCATAGTCTGGTTCTGAAACTCACTGGCTGGGTTTTCTTGGCTAAGTTAATGTCTGCGCTTCATTTCCTTCTTTTCATTTCTTCGTAAAATGGAATCGTCATAATATCTGCTCATATATATATACTATTCATATTAAATTAGGTAATCACACAATAAAAGAAGGCTGTTGTTATTTTGACCTCACTGAACTTTTTTGCAGTTGACCAAAATAATATATGGAAGCACACAGCACAGTGCTTGAGACATAGTAGGTGCTGGACAAACGTTTTCCATTTTTCTTTAACATAAACTCCACATTAAACCTATATCAAACCCTGTATTAAATAGTAATACCACCTTATATTTGTATACTTCTTTATAATTTACAGAATGAGTTTAATACACAGGTAACTGTCTTACAGGGAAGACTGAAATAGAAATGTCCTTTATAAGTAAGGAAACTACACAGAGGTTAAGTAACTTTCCCAAGGACAAACCCCTAGTAAGGAACAGAGCTGACTTGGAAACTTAGGAACCTTCTAACCAATTGGCTACCCAGCCTGCACGACTATTTGCAGTGATATCCTTGAAGAGGGAAAGTTGAGGGGAACCCAGCCTTCAACTCAAGGGGAGTAGAGATCCCTGGGTCTCACACAGTGTCTGGAACAGAGCAGGTACTGGATAAATATGTCTTAAATAAATGAAAGAAGGGAAAGCAAAATTCAAAAAAAGATGGGACAATTCAGGGAGGTGTATCTTTAATAGACACACCTCTAAACGATATCTGGTTATAAAAGGAGACTTCAGGCCCTGTGCCAAGTCCTCTGATGGCTCAGCCAACGATTTCTTGAGGAACTTTAGAGTCTCTTTTTGACCCTAGCTAAGTAGGCTGCAAGCTCTGGTAAATAGAGCAGAAACTTTTGCTAATATGGAACCCCAATGAAAACCTGCTCAGAAAACGACAGACAACTATACTTGCCTGATCTCACCTGGAGAGTGAAACAAACGGGTACCGGAGAAAACCTAGTCAGATGACATCATGAAGGCTGATGTCGCTGCAGTGGCAGTAGGCCAGCAGCATTGCTAGAAGAACAGATGGAAGATGGGACACATTTGTAGCCAAAAAGAGACTACTCGTAGGTAACACAGCATGCATTGCCAGGAATAAAGATGGTGAGAGGTAGGAATAACCTCTGTACGTCCTATGTGTGTACATTTCTTAAACTCGGTTTTTTAAAAATTGTTGCATGTATTTTGAAAGTCTTCGACTAAAACTTATGGATTCCTGGCATTGTTGGGCATTGTTTGCTTCCAGGAGTATGTTGAGAGGGGTATGTGTGTGTGTGTGTGTGCATACCCAAGTGTTCAGGACCAGACTCAGATGAGATCAAAGATTTGATTCAAACATCCAAGGAGTTACTCTATGAATATAGTACTGTTGATGTTTACTTTCTAAGGAAGGGATGTGGGCTTGCATTTCTCTGGTGTGAAAATGTTTTGTTTAGTGCCTAGTGCAGTGCTAACAACAATGTGATAAATGCTTGCCGAGTACAGTATAAATAAGTAAATTGATTGGATGCCCTGAAGTTTGGTATTCTTTATTGTATTGCCATTTGTTCAGACACAAAGTAAAAGAGACTCTAGCAGACAGTGCATTTCTTACTCCCTCATGGTTCCTCGTCCACCCAAGATTGATCTCTTTAGCTTTGTTCCCTTCAAGCTCTTAACCCTTTCGAGCCTTCCTATCAGCACCTCGGATAAAAGGAGGGATGCAGCAAATAAATGAACAGAACCACACTCCACTTGGCACCATATTCAGAGCCATTGCAAGTAAAGGCAGGGCTGGTACCTAATGGTAGTAAATAGAACGGTTAATAGCACAGGTTAAGAGTCCCGTGAGCAGGGTTAGAATTGTTTTTGCCACTTAGCTCATACAGAAGTTGCAGGAAGTTATGCAGCCTCAGTTTCTGTAAAATTGGCATATTATGAAGATTATTGTGAGCTTCAGATGAGCTAAATGATGTCAGTTGTTGAGCGTGGTCCTAGCACGTCATAAACCTGTGATACTTGGCAACTTTGATGATGACGACGAGACGATGCCGGTACCCACAGTAATGATGATGGCGGTGACAGTGCAGGTGATAAGGATGGTTAAAGCTCTTTGTGGCGATCAGCTTCCTAGGCAAACAGTGAAAAGGAGTCATGCTAAGATCTGCTTCTAGTTTGTGTTTCTGGGTCTAAGACTTCTTTCAAATATCCTCTTACTTTTGGGAAAACTTAAACCAGCTCTCCAACTTAAATTACCCTGAAGACCAATAACTTTATATTTTTAATATGAGGGATTTACTGAACTCTATGCCATAGCCAAAAAAATGGTTGTACTACTTCTGAGACATTTATTCCAGGGTTCTTTTCGTGATACCAAGAGTCACTCTGAGGATGGTGTTTTGTTTTATTTCAGCCACCTTGGCACTCTCTCCTAAAACTAATAGCAGATGAATAGATTGTGCCTGTGTTGGAACTTTTGTTCTCTGCCCAACAACTTTTCTCATACTTGGCAAAATTTGCCAATGGGATAAACTTTCATTGTATGCTACTGGTGGAAAGTCATGTCTTGGTGGGGTTTTATTTTTATTTTTATTTATTTATTTAATTTTTGTCTGAGCGCGGGCTTTCTCTAGTTGCGGAGAGCGGGGGCTACTCTTCGTTGTGGTGCGCGGGCTTCTCATTGCGGTGGCTTCTCTTGTTGCGGAGCACGGGCTATAGGCACACAGGCTTCAGTAGTTGTGGCATGCGGGCTCAGTAGTTGTGGCTCGCGGGCTCTAGAGCGCAGGCTCAGTAGTTGTGGCGCACGGGCTTAGTTGCTCCGCGGCATGTGGGATCTTCCCGGACCAGGGCTCGAACCTGTGTCCCCTGCATTGGCAGGCGGATTCTTAACCACTGTGCCACCAGGAAAGGGGTTGGTGGGGTTTTAAAGCACGCCTTTCCTGCAAAGCCCTGTAGTACAGCTAGCAGCCTTATTCCATTGGTCTCTAATGACTCTCATGGTAAGCTTGTGACTTTGGCAAAAGGAGGAATTCACTCCATTCAGTAAATATACTGGAGGCTCCGTACCTTGCTGGAGTTATGAATTCATAACCGGAGCAAAGTTGAAAGATACTACCCTTCTCATTCAACGCTATGTGCTGCATTTACCACGAAAGGTAGAACCCTTTTTTTTGAGAGAAAAATCTTCCTAAACTATAATTTTGAGGTTTTGTTTTGTTTTGTTTTCTGGGAGAGTCGAACACCAGAGGGCGATGTGAATACAACATTTTAACTAGTTTTTAAATACGGTTTATTTTTGGTGTGTAAACAAAATACACATATTTTGTGTTCCTAACCATTAACATTTCTTAAGAATTTTTTCTAGCGACTGAAGTTTTATTCACTCTGTCCATTTCCCCACTTTTGCATTTTTCAAAGAACTGAAAGATTACAAAGTCATTCATTCATGTAACTGATATTTATTGAGTACCTACAATATGCAAGATATCATATTAAGGTTTGGAGGGAGTTAGTGCAGGAATGGATAAAGGCTCATTAAAGAAATATTTGTTGGTCAACTTCTGCATACAGGGCACTCTGATAGGTACTATTGGGGCTATTAAGATGAACCAGGCATCTCGTGTCCTCAAGGAGCTTCCAGTCTGTTGAAGAACTATGATTCTATCTATGCTTCTCTTCTGTCTTTAAAGAGACACGTACCCTGAATCCTTCCTCCTCCAACTATCTTTTAAGGCTTAGCTCAGAAAACCTGCTACCTTCTCTCCCCTCTCCCAAGGAGAATTGGCCATGTCCTTTCCTAAGGCTCTAACCTACTTTGGAAAGACGTAGTGCATCTATGAAGAACATTGCAGAGGGGTGGTGGGAAGAGCTGGGGCAAAACTCCTGGAAATAGGACTTCCCTGGTGGCGCAGTGGTTAAGAATCCGCCTGCCAATGCAGGGGACACGGGTTCGTGCCCTGGTCTGGGAAGATCCCACGTGCTGCGGAGCAACTAAGCCCATGCGCTACAACTACTGGGCCCACGTGCCACAACTACTGAGCCCGTGGGCCACAACTACTGAAGCACGTGTGCCTGGAGCCCGTGCTCCACAACAAGAGAAGCCACCGCAATGAGAAGCCCACGCACCGCAACGAAGAGTAGCCCTCGCTCGCTGCAACTGGAGAAAGCCCACGTGCAGCAATGAAGACCCAATGCAGCCATAAATAAATAAATAAATAAATAAGTTTTAAAAAAAGAAAAAAAAAACAACTCCTGGAAATAGGAGTGCATTCCGTATGTCCGGGTTAATCCGGTATTATCATCCCTAGGTTTCTAGAAGCAGAATTGTGAGAAATATGCTAGGAAAGAGGATTTAGGTCAGATTGTGAACAGACTTGAATTTCAGGTTACAGAAATCTTGGTATTGTTCTGTAGCCATGGATAACATGGGGTGCAATGCTTGGGAACAGCATGAGTTGGATTAGAAAGATGTAAAAAAATGGAGGGAGGGAGATCAGTTAAACCACTAGTTAGGAGATTCAGGCAGAAAGCTTTGAGAACACAGAGATGATTTAAGGTTAGAACCAATAGGTCTTAACAAACGTACAAATTTATTCCAAGCACTCATATGCAAAATCGTGGTATTTTTTTGATGACTAAAAGGGTTGTATAAATTACTGTCTCTCGTAACAGTAACAATTCAAAGCTCAAAGGGCAGGCGCCCTGTTATGCTTGTGTTTATTCATTTATTTCATAGACAGCTGTTGAACATCTATTCTCTGCCAGGCCCTGAGCTGTGTTCCAAGCATTTTGGAGATGATTAAGACAGGGTTCCTGCCTTCAAGGAGCTCACAGTTTAACGGGAGAGAGACAATTATGTACAAACAGATATGAAAACACAGAAGGATGGCACAATAAGAGATGCCTCCAGGGAGGAGGTGATCTTTCTGAGTTTCCAGATGAAAAAAGATGTGTAGGTGTGTTGGGCCAGGGCTGTGGGCATCCACGTGTGTCGTGACATAAGATGGTGACCAGATATAAAGAAATAATTATATATTACACTGACCCCAAAGAGCATTCAGTTCTCTAGGAACAGCTTGTCTGTGTGGATGATGTTCTGTTTTCATGTTCCATGTGATTCTGTTATGTGGGAAAGCCGTCCCATAGGGGGACAGGATTGTGAGAGAAGGCACAGGCTAGAAACTGTGATAACTCAGTGCCAGTTATATTGGAGAATCCATTTTTTATACGATTCAAATATTTTTCAACTGAAAATTAACACTTTAAATTCTGACCAATGAAATAGTTACATTCAGAAGGTGGAAAAACTAAAGAATGTCAATCTATATTAAATCCCATATTGATAAGTGTGACATGGTAAGTTCAAAACCACTCCAATAAATGTCAAGTTTAATACGGAACACCTCTGCCTGCAAATAAGCTCTAGGAATGAAGAAGATAGTTACAAATAAAAATTTGAACCCTTTAAGTTCTCAGTCATTTTTTAGTTACTCAGCTGAGTATATAGAAAGGTGTGTGGAAAGCATTATTTTTCTACAAAAATCTAAGGCAGGGTTACTATTTCTTTCTTCTTCTTTTTTTTTTTTTTAAATGTTAAGCACGTTCCTTTGCAGGGCTTAGAAATCTCTCTAGTCCAAAACTGAACAAAAAAGCTCTCCCCTTCTGTTTTTTTCTGTCAGGCTGATGAAGCTGTATAGAAATGTAAATGTAATATAAGGATGTATGTAGCAAGCTAGCGTTGCTCTCTTTCTTAACCCAAGCTCCCTTGTTAAGAAAATTCTCTGATTTTGCTGTGTGTGTACATCTCATGTGAGGGCATTTAATTAGCTACAAGTTACAACAAAGACTTTTGAAAGGAAAATATATCTGTGGTGCAGATGCTTTTATTTTCATTTGGCGAACAGCTACGTTTTTAACTCCCTTATCAAGAGCTGCATGAACGGCCCGGGCTAAATTGGGAACATTGCCACACTGTTTGACAAATAGATTTTTTGTAAACTGATTTAGTCTTTTCATTGTTTGCATTTCATTATATAGCAGACTTCATGTCACAAAATCAGTATTCATTCAAAATAGAGAATTTAGAGATAGGACTATAGCCAGATAAAAAATATTGCACAGGTCAGGCCTATTAAACATAGAATAATAATATAGCAAGTCAGTGATCCAAAGGGTGTTCTTCAGCCGGGAAGGGGCTAACTTTCCCGAGGTCAGCAGTCAGTGAAGACTTAAGATGTGGCCACATTTACAAGACAATCTACAGGGAAAAATAGTGAAGGATGAGGGCAGCTGGCTGGATAGAGTGCCGAAAAGAGACAGGTTTGTTATTTGCATTCTCCTAAGGGGCCAGAAGTGGGAACTTTAAGTGTAGCTGTGTCTTCATCTGTTCTGAAACACTTGCTCATCTGAGTTTGGGACTCCATGGCCCAGATAGAAACTGACTTTGAAAAGAGGTTGCTTTTTCATTTCTCTTCTAAATCCTTTCGTTTGGACCAGGGGGTCTCAAACTTGAACATGCATTAAAATCGCCTGGAAGATTTGATAAGACAGGTTCCTGGGCCCCGCCTTCAGGGTTTCTCCAGTTGGGGGTCTGAAATGGACATGATCAGTTTCCAAGTAACAGGGATGCTTCACTTTGAGAACCACCTGTATAGATCACATATGCCAGTCCCTGGAGAATCAAGAATTAGCATCTCAAAGCACCTACCATTTAAGTCCACTGGGCAAGGGCCCTGGGCAGCTCTGCTGCTCAACCTCAAGTAGAAAGTCCGAAAGATCACCGAAGGCAGTTTATATACAGGAAGCTTCTTTGCTAAATAAATTATTAAAAATTTAACTTAGGGACTTCCCTGGCGGTCCAGTGGTTAAGACTTCGCCTTCTAATGCAGGGGGTGCGGGTTCAATCCCTGGTCGGGGAGCTAAGATCCCACATGCCTCATGGCCAAAAATCCAAAAAAACATAAAACAGAAGCAATATTGTAACAAAATTCAATAAAGACTTTAGAAATGGTCCGCATCAAAAAAAATCTTTTAAAATTTTTAATTTAATAATTAAAAATTAAAGCTATAATTTTATGACATCTTATTCTTGCCTTTTTAGGAATTCCTTCATGTTTCACACAGACAGGCAGCTTTTTAGTTCAGTTTAATGAGTCTTTGGAGATCACCTTTTGTGCACTTGTCCTAAGAAGCTGGGATTATTTATAAAGATGAACGGGACACAAGTTTTATTCTCAAGAAGCTTATAGTCATGGGAAAATCAGGCAACTAGAAGGAAAAAGTCAATAGCATTTGGTTAGTGGAGGTGCTAGAAGGATGGTGGGGTCTCTGTCCCATAAGAAGCCTCCTCTGACCTCCCCAGGGAGAACTAAGTATTAAGGATAAGTAGGATTTTGCTAAACAGAAGGACTGGGGAAAAGCAGAGAGAAGTGAGATATGGGGCTGTATGTTCAGGAATCTGCCAGGAGTTTGAAAGTTCTAGAACTTTTTCCTTATAAGGGAGCTGTTTTTTTTCCTCTCAGCTCTGGCATCTGGTATCTCTGTTTACTGCTCTGCCCCCCACTCATTCTACTTTTTTTCTCCCACATTAAATTCCATTTGACCGTTATCATCTGTGAGAAAAATCATCCACATTTGCTGTGAAACCATTCAAATGATGCCTAAGAATTTAAGGAAGAAAATGAAGAATAAATTTTATTGTTTATGATCCCACGTTAATATTTTAAGCGTTTCACATCTGTTTTTACTCTAAAGCACCGTGTTAAGGTAGACTTTTAAATTATACTGAGCACCTCAGTGACAGAACTCATGGTTCACTGTTTTTTCCTAGATGCTTGGCGGTATTGCACTCATTTTAGTTAAATTTCATAAACGGATGGATCTGTGAAAATTTAGCTCCTCAGCATTACGTCACACAAAATTCGAGGCCCGCAAATGCTTTTCAGCGTACCCTAAGCCACTTTCCCATTGCTAATGTCACCTCTTTTTTTCTCTCTTCCTCAATCTTGCTTGCAGTTTGGAATCACCAGTGGACCTCTTCCCCAAAATAGCACTGTGCAGGCCTCAGAGATTCTGACTCAGGGCATTTGGGTGAGACTCAAGCTTCTGTAGTTGTCAACCCCCCAGGTGATTTTAGTGTGGATCCAGATTCTCTCATTCTATGATTACCCTTGGGCTTTGGGATATTAGCGTGGCCTCAACAACAAAAAAGGTGATTCCTCTTTGGCAGGACCAGTTGAAGGTCTAGAAGTCACTTGCATTTAGTGACTTGACATGTAACGTAGGCCACTGAGATGTCTGTAGGTTAGAAATAGTGTTTACGGGGTATATGTCAGAATAATCTTTTCTTACATGTGCGTAGTTTACAATGGCCTTGGATTTACATGATCTCGTCTGTGTTTACAATAACCATGTGAAGTAAGCAGGGCAGGTATTTTTTATCTTCTTTCCCCTCTTATTAATTGTTCTTGCAGGTGGTAACGCTAAGACGAAATAATTCAGGTGCTTGCCCATAAGCTGAAGAACCAGGACTGCACCTAAGCCATCCAATAGGCAACTGGATGCTTTCACTTACACTTCCTTTATATGGTTCAGTAATGGTAAAATAATGATTCCAGGTCCTGTGCTAAGCAATTTACCAGTGGTTCTCAAGTCTCAACTTTGGCAGCATATTGAATTCACCAGGAGATTTAAAAACTCCTGATGCCAGAGGTTATAAATTGGTTGGCTGAAGTGTAGCCTGGGGAATCAAGAGTTTTCAAACCATTGATATATATAGACCCTTCCACTGAATCTTCTGAACACCAATATGAGATCAGAGTCATCACCATTTTAAAACTGAGGAAACTGAGGCAGAGAAGCATTTAATCCAGCAGCCCACCAGTCCTCCAGCTAAAGAATGGCAGAAGCCAGACCCAAAGCAAGGAATGAACCACTGTCTGTAGCTCTCTGAGTCACCATATTGTTCTCTCACAATTTTAAGGTTTTTACTGCAGATCTTGCAGCGTAAACTGCTGAGTAAAAAAAGTTTACCTATACTAACTGAAAAAAGAATCGAATTAAGCGTATTCTAAAAGCTCAAGAGCCACGGTCATGTCTGGGAATTAGCCTTAGTAGTCAGCAGCAGTGTATTTATTTGCTTATTTTGACTTTTGTTTTGTGTGACTTTATTCATTAGGCTCAGTGCATCCAATAGTGATCCTCTAGCCCAGTGGTCCTCACGTTTAGGTACCAGAATCACTTTGAGGGTTTGTTACAACACGGATTTCTCAGGTCCAATCCCCCCCCACCAGATCTCCAATTCAGTAGGTCCAGGGCGGGGCCTGAGAATTTGCATTTCTAGCCAGCTTGCAGTTGATGCAGATTCTGCTGGTCTGGGATCCACACTTTGGGAACCACTGCACTAGTCCAATCCCGTTATTCACGGAAGCCCAATGAGATGAAAGGCCAACCCCAAGGTCACAGATGATGGAGAAGAACGCTTGCTCCTCAAGCGTTCTTTCCACAACATCTCACATCTCTGGGCAAGATGGGGGAACTTCAGAGATTTTCTTCTTACTCCTCCCCTAAAATTCAACTTGACTTTAACTTGAGGGGATAAATATTGGTGTTAAAATTCTCTTCAGCGCTTTAGAAGCATCAGATTTTGGATGGATTATACAGTCTAGAAAGGTGACTCATTAATACACCAGGAACTGCCCCTTGGGAATTTTTCTTCCTGTTGCCTTTCTCAAGAAGAGATGAGTACAGTGACGCAGAGAATCAAGCTCTTAGGTAAATAATTCATTTCACTGAGACCACTCAGTGTCACCTAAGGTTGTAGATTTATTTATCAATATGCTTTTAAGGATTCAAAACTTGTAAACAGTTGTTCTAGAAGCTTTCTCGTGGATGACAAAGGTGAGGAGAAGGCAGGGTTTTGCCATCACTGTGCAATCCTTTCTTAAGTAAAAAGTGAATACTAAAAAATACCGTCAACCTTTTCTTTTTATCTACTGGGTGGAGTGAGGGGGATAGAATTCAGCAATAACAATACTCCTTCCCTCATAAGTCAAAATACAGTTTCATTTAATGAGTAGTTCATTGTGGAAGAATAAATATATTAGCCCCATTAAAATAGTGGCAGGATTTCTTTAGAGAAACATTGAAACTCATTTACAAAAAAAAAAAATCAATCAGCATGAATGTGACAATTTTTGCCCAAATCAGCTATCTCTTGGGAAAATATTTATTGAGACCTTAAATGTCCAGATTACAGTACTAGACAGAGCCCAGATGATTAAAGGCCATCAAGAAGATTACTAAATGGAAAGCATAGAGACATAGGACAACCTACCTTGATACAAGCTAGTTAGACCCGTTAGTGCAAAGCACTGTGGGACACAGAGAAGAGAGCCATTGATTCTGCCTGGGGACCCCTGAAGGAGGCTTAGAGAGGACGAGGCATATCAGGTAGCCTCAAAGGACTGGAAGGGTGTTCTGTCTACCCTGTGGATTGTTTTGCTAAACACCGTAGCTGACCAAATGAGAACCAGAATTAAAGGAAAGGAACACTTTCTTCGCAATACTAGAGAGTTTATTTATAAATATGTAACTTTCTCCCCCAGTAAGAGTACAGGAATTAAGTCTGGTGGAAAATAAACAGAATGTTTATATTTACATTCTGTACATCTCAAAATATTGATTGGGATTGAATAATTGAATAGGACTAACTGCTCAATGGATGGAAATGAGGCCAATGGTGGGGCGGAACTGGAAAGCTCTAACCACAGAAAGAGCCCATTAAAGCTAAGATTGTCTCATTTAATCATCTTTGCTAATAGAGAAAACAAAATGTGGCCATGTTTCCTTCCAAGATCTTCTTAGCAATAATGTACGCAGGCCCAGGAGCACCTGGCAGTATGCAATGCGGTCCCCTTCTACAGCATTCTGGAAAGATTTGAGAGATGAAATAGAATAATTCAGAAAAGAACGCTGATGTTTATAAAGCTATTACGTTATATAGGTTGATCACAGTTCTTTTTTACTAATGAGGAAATCTTGGAAACATTCCAGGCAAGTAAGGTGATTTTTAAACTTCATTTAAATCTTTACAAATTGTTGTTGCTTCTTTTTAAATGAAGAATCGTTTTGCTCCTTCTTAGGTCTCTGTTCCCTGGCTTAGATATTCTAGAATTAGACTATGGTTGCGTTACTGTGAAACTTGGGGTAGAGAAATTAATCAATGAGGAGGTAGACCAAAGCTTTCTCAGTGAAACCAGTTGACAGAGAAGGGAAAATGACACTTCAGTTTTCCTTTTTGTACTTTAATTTCTCACCAGCATTATATGTGTTTATCCCAGGAAACTTACACAGGGCAGTACAGATCAGGCATCCAAAAGGTGTGTTTCCTCAGTGAGAAAGGAAGAATAAGGTGTCTAATTGGTAGAAGCAGGTTTATTCCACTTTCCTAAAACAAAACTATTTGTTGGTGGACAAAAATGCATACTAGTGAATGCTTTTCCATACTTTCTGCGTGTCTTTTTTAAGAGGATGCATCAAGATTTATGGGAAACAGAGATTAGGAGCACAAGAGATGTAGAAGTTAAAAAACAAGAAATTCAGGTCCTGACTTTGCAGCCTAACAACCAAATGTCTTTGGGCAATCAAATAAATTCTTCAGACCTCAGTTTTGTCATCTATAAAATGGGGATAATAATAATAATAGAGTTTCTCCCTGCTTCACAGGGTTGCTGTGAGGAACAAAAGATGCTTGTGTGAAACAGCTTTTGTTAATGTTAAATTATAGCAAAAATATTAGCTATTCTACCTATTATATTAGAAAATTTTCTAAACAGCTAAACTTTTCTACCTGGCTGTATTTTAAAGCTGTGAAGATTGAAAAACCTTCTTCCTTTGTTAAATGTTACTTCTTTATTTGGTGTTCCAATTTATCGAAGGGCGAATTAATCTGTTTCTTTTCTCACTAATGAAAATCGTCTTTGATTTATTTAGTTTTCTAATTCAAGTGGTAACTGAACGCCAGAAAAAAATGGTGTCTTTAATTATGTTACTTGCTTTTCTGTAACACAAGGTTTGATTGGATAAAGCTTGTGATACAAATAGCTGTGCACTTAGGGACAAACTACAGGCGAGATAAGAGCCCCCGGGGTTTTAATGTGAGTATTGTCCTCATGTCCCCCTCCCTGTCACCATTCCTGTTATTATCATCTACTAGCAGATGAGAAAGGAATTCTTTGTCTCACTCTCTTTTGCATCGAGAGTGTGGTTTTCTAGAAGATTCTTTTTGGCTCTCCCTGATAGGATGCAAAGTTGTATGTTCTCATCTATGTCTTCCTCTTGGAATGAAACCACCAAACAGAACACACAGGACTTGGATAAAGAATTACGGGCAGCAAAGAGAGGTAGAAAGTGGCCTAGAGGGAAGACCTTTGCCTTTTTCTGCTGATGAATTAATTCCCTTCTTCCTCTCCCGTAAGAAGAGAAATCCTTGCTGAAAGTATTCAGTGTTCTGCGCTGCTCCGGCCTAAGACCACATAGAAATAGAAGATATGTGGCCCTTCATGGGATCCTTGTCCACATTTAACCAACCAAGGAAACCCTAGAATCCTTAATATCGAAAATTGTATCTTGCATACAAGGGCCAGTTTTGAATGCTTTTATAAAAGAAGTATTTGTTTTCAGGACCTATCTGGGATATCATGATTTCTAAATGCATTTCTGTCAGGTTAAATAAGAAAATGTTTTCATGTTACCCTGGTAAGGGTCACAGTTTCAGGTACTAATATGGCAGCTTTGTTTGTTTGCTTGCTTTTGTTTTGATAATAAATATTGTTTTTCGCTGTCCAGTACTTAGTCGATATGAATATTTGGAAAACAGAAAAATAGAAAGATGAGAAAGAAAGTGATCATTCCAAGTTGCCCCTTCTTAACTCTTCGAAGAATAAGTGGTGAAGAAACGCTAGAATACGTTGGTAGAGCAGGCTGTGACCTCTCATCCCTTCTTCCCTTTTGTCTTTTTCTACCTCCCTCTTCTCCATTTACTGTTTTAAAATCACTTTATCTCTTTAAATTTCCCTACGTTACTCTAATAATCCAACTGAATTAAGACACACAAGAAGTACAGAAAAGCATTCCTCAGCATGCATTTTTGCCCACTAATCTTTCCATTTGGCAGCCTCTTTTAAACTGAATAATAATAAACTGACTAATAACATTTGTCATCAGTTTATTCATTCATTCGCTCATCCAAAACATATTCATTGTGTTCCTATAACATTGACAGGAATGTTTACCGAGTTCCATTACTGGCCCTGGGGACACCACCAAAGCTGGTACAGTTCCACTAATGAGAGTTAGGTAGGGGTTAGAGTGGGAAAAGGAGTGGCCGTTTAATAAAAACTGAATCCCTAAAAGAAATGATAGTCAAATTTTCTCTAAAAGGACACCTAATTACCTGGGGAGAAGAAAGAGAATTTCTCTCTACTATTTCATCCCCACTTCTTTTTTTAATATGTGACTCTTTTTTATCTTTCTAAGCTTTTGGAGAAAGTAGAGGACAATTTGGACATACACTTGGGTATTTGTCTCTTGGGATCAGATGTCCCTTGGCTCTTACTTGGGACCTTTGTCCTTAGAGGGCTCTGCTCTCAGCCAGAGTTCTATGCACTGGTATATAGTCAACAATTGTGAGAGTTACCTTAGTAGCTTGTTACTATGTTAGCACTGGAAAGGGGAGAAAATGTAATCTTTTCTAATAGGCGCTTTTCTACTACCTGGGTATGTAACCTGGGTTAAGGCTCTTAACCACTCTGAGCCTTATTTTCCTCACCTGTAAGGTAACCAGGTTAAACTTGAAATCCCTATGGTCTCCCCACCCCCCTGCCTATAATTCCCTGTGTCCCAGACCTTCTGTTCCGCTGTAGATTAGTGGCCATTCAATGTAACAAGAGCAAAGCCTTGTGAAGAAATTGAGTCCTTGGGGTATCTGATCAAAGGAACTCCTGGGTGAATGAGCTTGTACCAGGGATAGTAATAAAATCAACAGCTGTTATTGATGGACCCGCTAGAGAGAAGGGTTGTGGAAGAAGGGTCTTAAAGGAAGAGAAAAGGAGTAGGAGCAATTTCTCTCTCCCCTTCTTGCTGGTAAACAATGTACAACTGAATGCTTTGGCGAGTCGGCAGAATGACTTAACTTTTCAAGTCTGTCTTCCTCATATTCAGGACCAAAACGTGATGGTAGCTTTAAGGAGCAACCTTAATTTTTCCCACTTATTACATCGAAACAATATATATGTGGCAGTATTATAGCAAGCAGTTCATATCATTTTATGGCAAAAGTTATTGATAGTGTCACTGGAGGAATTTTTGCACTTCATTTTCTTTTCTCTATGAAGTACCTTGAACTAGTCAAAGATGAAGGCCAAATGAATTGTCAATGTCAGTCTTTTCTATCTCTTTTTGCATTTAGTGAGATTTAAAAATAATATGGTTAACATTTATGGAGGGCTTACTGTGTGTAGGATGACAGTAAAATGTATACTCTAAACTGAGCCACTTCTTTTTTGATAGAAATTTATTTATTGATTTATTTATTGGCTGGGTGCTGGGTATTTCTTTATAAATTTTTATTTTTTATTGGAGTATAGTTGAATAACAATGTTGTGTTAGTTTCAGGTATACAGCAAAGTGATTCAGTTATACATATACATGTATCTATTCTTTTTCAAATTCTTTTCCCATTTAGGTTGTTACAGAATATTGAGCAGAGTTCCCTGCACTTTTGAAAGTGTAGGGAGTGAGTACTGTAAATTTTTAAGCTAGGAAAACTGGCCCAAGCCAGAATGTCCTTGGCCCACTGAGTCATTTGGTCCCCCCAAGTAGGACTGGATACTGTGCTAAATTGGTTTAACTCATTTAATCCCCATAATGATTTTACAAGGTGCTGTTATTGTTCCTCCCATTCAATAGCTGAAGAAACTGAGACTTAGGTGGGTGATGTGACTCTTAAGTCCAAAGCCTTATCCCTCATAGTTGGAATCTGAAGCCAAGGCATGACTCCAGAGTAGGTCATTACCACCTGGCCAGAGGCTTTCCAGTCACCTGACTTCTGCCAGGCATGACAAACACACACACCCCTAATTCATTCGCATTTGCTGGGGGAAGCAGATTTTTATCAAATGTATTCATTTATGAAAAAGAACCTCAGAAGTGTGTCAGAGAGTTCTAAGATCCAAAAAAAAGCATAATCACCTCTTTAAGCCTCTTTATATGGACACCAGATGCTGAATATCTCACTTTTTTAAAAAAAAATTGCTGGTCCTTGGAAAATATGGACAAAAAGTTTCATGGAAGCAAATAATGAAAAGAGAAGTTTCAAACAGTGTTGTTGTTCAAATACATCAGGAAAAAAATACTTTTGTGCTTTTTTGATGTGTCATGGATAGATCCATTTTTTAGCTTCAAATATGCATTGAATGGAGTGATTAAGATGGATAATTTGATCGCTTTACTAGCATCAAAGCAAGTATTGCTTACTCTGAAATCTGTCATATTTGTTCCACTTCTGCTCCTGTTCTCTCTCCATCCCTCCCCCTGCCTTCCTCTCAGAGTTAAGCTACCCTTTATTTTGGACAACACGATCACACACATGATTGAGTCAACAATTTATGGCTTTTAAAAATAGGGATTTCGTCCTCTCTTAGGTTTATTGTTTATCATAATCATCTTTCAAGTGAAAAGGCTAATTTACTCTTTCTATAGGAATATTTTAAGCTTGATTATCATAATATTACAGCTGCCTGAAAAGGTCTAAAATGGGACATTGACCTTGAATGTTTTCTGCATTTAGCTCATGGTGCTTAACATTCAGGAAAGAATACAACTGCAACTCATTTATTAACGTGTAATCTCAAAATGTTAACTATTGCTCTGGATATACATGCCACGCAGATTATAGAAAGCTTGTAGGATACGAAAAAATGCAGTTGGTATTTTATCAGGGTAAATATGTTGGAAATACAACATAACTAGAGTCAGTTTTCCCGTTGGAGCTACTGTAGTTTATACTTTAATTTTTACTGACATTTTACCATGTATATGATTAGCTTGACAAAATGAAAATGAAGTAATCCTGAATTAATTAAACAGAAACCGAATTGCCTCTATTAGCTTCTCTGTCTTCCTTTGATTCTCCCCCCCCCCCCCCCCCCCCCCGCCCCACCTCACTTTCACAAACACACTGGGAAAAGAGTTTGGTGTATTATGGAGGTGAGGTAATCGCTCCCCAGAGAATGGGCTTTTTTTACATAGACTCAGTAATTTGGGAATGGGATGGATTTATAGGGCAAGAGATTTGTCAAAAGGAAAGGTTTTTATTAGTGTTTCTGTGGAAGCGATCACTTTCTGTAGAAATGATTGCTTCTTGCCAATCGAGACAATAATTTAAATATCAAAGCCTGTGCCCTAGAAATGAAAGGCAACAGAAAATGAGGTTTGATGAATTGATAGAGGTTTGGTGGTGATATAAAGTAGTCATACTGACTTCGAAAGATGTCTTTATGTTCCCAGTGGGAAGGTGTCTTCTTAAGCAGGTTTATAGCATAAAAAGAAAAATCCCAAAGCACAGATGAGGAAACTAGTGACACAGAGGCACACAGCTCATGAGGGGGCAGAGGGGAACCTGGGGTCCAGGCCTCTGCTTGTCCTTCAGTGTTCTTTTTCCAGGGATGTTCCTTGTGGGTTTTCTTTTGGAGTTAAAGATAGTAGTTTGTAAAAGTCTAGGTTTGCTTTTTGTAGTATTATACTATACACAATATATCACAGGCAGCAGGGAAGATGGTTCCAAAAGTTAAATAGCTTTTCAAAGGTTTTATGGTCTTGAAAAGATACGCAAAAGTAGATTACAAGGCAATTTGAAAATCTAGATTTGTGATGCCTTGTTTAGTTTGCAATATTTAACAAATGGCAAATGTGCAATATAAAATCAAGATTTGCTGCAGAAATAGTGTGGCAGCTATAAACATTTTCATACAGATGAGTCTTGTTAATTTTCAGAAAAGGAAGATGGGGACTAAAAATAGCTATTAGCATGCAGTGATAGCAGGACTAAGCATTCTCATTCCCTTCTAGCAGCATAAGAATTCACTGTTAGAATGTTTTAGGAAATGGTTCCGGACTCAAATACAGTAAAATGTCTGGTATAGACAACAGGAATTTACCTTTTGTTTCCACTTGAGTTTTGTTTGTTGCCATTTCATTCTTTCAAATGGAAATGAAGGATATTTTCTTCTTGGTGTCTGTGCTTTCATTGGGGCCTGAGAATGAAGTTGTTTGGGTATTAAGCTGCATTGTTTAAAGGAGAAGAGATTGAAACTATGCGTGTGGACCCTGGGCCTGATGCCTAATAGGCTGATATTAACTAATTTGTTAATATTCTTTGTGAAACACTCATAGGGATCCTTTTGTTTGGTTCCATTTGTCCTGCTTTGGGTAGACTCCTTGTGGTAAGATTGTGAAGTGTATAGACTGGTGGGCAAAAGTGTTTATTCTAGGCTGTTTATCTGTTCACTTGTTTCGCTTTTTTTTTCCCCCCCCAAATCCTTTGTAGTTGAGATTCTTAAAGCCTTATGCTCAATATTGCACATGGTGTGTTTATTTCCTGTGATTATCCACTCTTTCCTCCTTCAAGGTGAAAAAAGCTCTGTGACTAGGGAAGATTCTTGAGATGACTATGCTGTGTGTTTATAAAATATTCTGGAAGCTGTCTCACAAGTTTAGTGCAGTAGATATTAGTTTAAATTGGTTAAACTGGATTCAAGACAGTAGGTGTAATCTTAGGTCCTTGACTTGTAGAGGTGACACATTGATCCCGAGGGAAAATAAACCAGCTCTACAAACCTAGTGCACTTTTGGTCATTCAGAAAGCAGCTAGTTCAATGGACACTGCACCTTGCATAGATGAAATACGGTTAGCGAAAGATCTGTGGGGATCACACCGTGTATGTTTGTACATGGATCTCTGTGAGCACAGAAAAAAGACTTACACATGAATATGAGTCTAAATATGTTTAAAAGTAGATACCAACACAGTCAAATGGTTCATAATGGGTCAAATAAGTACCCTATGAGAAATAAGAAAATTCTAGGAAATAAAAGATAACTCTCATGAAACGTGGTGACTTAACGTCCATCAGTAAATAACTGACTACAAATCTTGTCTTTAAAAGGCCATTTCAAAGGAGTAATAAGCAGGTTCTGTCACAGGATGATAATGGAAAGAAACTGAATAGAGTACAGTATTCTGCACAGGTACAAGATCTGAATGTGCTGAGTACATTAAGATCCATTGAGTACATTCAATAATTTTTATTTTTTTTAATGTCCCTGGACAAAATAAGAATGAAACTTTTATTTGCTGTATATGGATTTATTAATTACCCTGAGAATTTTAGTTTATTCACAAATCAAGGTAGGAATCTTTGAACCAAAGATGTTTTTCTGTCTTTGTGAAGCAATATTTCCCTACTTCTTTTATTGTATTTTAGAAAAATCATGCTTCTTTTTCAAATGCCTTTTTATTTATTTATTTTAAATTATAGAATGATTACATGTCTCATTTTCAATTGAATAGACAAATCTCTTTTTTCCTTCCGAGGTGTCTGCAGAATGCTTGGATTTTCTACATCTCAAAGCTCTTTTAATTCACTGCTCACAACCAAATTTACATCTTAATTGCTGAGTTCACATTTAACAATATAGACAGCATAATGCTACTGGTAATTAAGCTTTTACTACCTGCTTTTGTACAGTATTCTTAGGCACAGTTTTTGCTATGTGAGTTCTCCACTAGAAACTTGTATGCATTTAGACCACAAATAAAAGGCATCAGGCCCATATCTTAGATATGGCTAAATACATGGCAGGGAAATTGCTTTCTTCTGTTGGGGGGACCAAATCATATCTGTCATTTTTATATTCTGAATGTTAATGTGGCTGTTCTAGTTTAGTGTTTTGTTTTTTAAAGGCCTAGAACATTTGAGAGGCTGAAAGACTGAGTTGAGTTCTGATCTAGTCAATTTAACACAGATTGGATATCTCAACTAATTTATTTTGATCTCAAAGATTATACTATTTATATCATGTAGGACTAATATGCAGTAGAGCTGAATTATATCAAAATTTCGGGTCATAAGGTAGCAGTTATCTCTTTGCTATAAATAGCTGGTAGCTATTCCATTGTACATTTGCTAGTATAAAAAATCCTGTATTTAAAAATAGGACTTAAGAAAATTCTTTGTTATATGGAAACTAAAAACAGGCTTATACACTGTTGGAGAAAAAAGACCCTTCTCTTATATTCTCTTTTCTTTAAAAAGCACTTCTGTTTGAAACTAGTCCTTATAATGACCAGACTGTGTGATGATTTACAAAATGTTTCTGGGTTGATTTTTTAAAGCATTCAGCGTGTGTTATACGTAACAGCGTGTGTTATATGTTATAATTATATAAACTGCATTTTATTTGAAAGCTGACGTTTTTGGTAAAAATCATATATACTTGTATATGTCTCCCAGTTTGGAAGCTTACCTTGAAATAAGTATATGATTAAGAACACTTTTAGTGCACCACTTAGTAATGTTCTCCCCACAAAAAAAAAAAAAAAAAAGTCTTTATTTTGTCAAAATGCATTGAGATGGTTTCAATGTACTGCTTACCCTACGGCCCTCAGTGTCCCACCCCTGAAACTGGAGCAGCCAATTTGTTCTGCAGTTGTTTACCTTTGTTTTGAAAAGCTATGCATTGTATATCTATAGGTAGAGAGATAGAAGCAGGTAAAGAAATGTTTACACATAGAATTTACATAGCCATTCTCGCAAATTGCCTTGAGGTACGCTTTCCTCTTCTGTAGTTGTGTAAAACTGCATTCCACCTCAAAGATGACGATCCCACTTCACATGCCCGAACAATTTAGAAAGCATGTCTTGGATTTTTTTTTTTTTTTTTTTAATGCCCAGTAGAGATTAGGGAAACAGGCAACGACATGATGACGGATCCATGAGAAAGTACAGCACTAAATAAGAAGGAGCCCCCCTCCCGTGGAATAAAACACAAGACTACGGCAGGACAAACTTCATTCTCTACCTTCCGCAGAATCCTTTCCCAAATTAACTGAGAGTCTGCGTGAGTTCTTCTGTGCGAGGCAAAAGAGATCTTAGGTGAGAAACCCAACACACATCCCTAGTGCCTAGAGGGTTAAATTAGTTAGGTTTCTTTTCTCGCTTCCCGGAGCGGGGGGGGGGGGGGGGGGGGGGGGAGGGAGAAAAAAATATAAGAAAAAAAAGAAAAGAAAAAGAAAGAAAGAAAAGGCAGAGCCCAGTATCTACGGGCAGCGTTTCGGTCTCTGGTCCTCGCTCTCTTTTTCTCTCCCGCTCCGTTCCCAGCCCCTTCGCGTCTCTGCACCCTCAGTACCTGCCCGGCTCCGCGGCTCCTCGCAGCCTCCAGTCGCCTCCGTCCTGATTGGGCGGAGACCCCCCAATCGGCTGCGCGCCTGGGCCGGTGGGACTGCATATGTTAAGCTCTACTTCATATTAATAAGCTCCAATCGGGGCTTTAAGTCCTTGATTAGGAGAGTGTGAGAGCTCTGGTCCCAACTGGCTGTGCCTATAGGCTTGTCACCAGGAGAACATTTGTGTTAATTGCGCTCTGCTCTGTCAAGGAAACTTTGATTTATAGCGGGGGTGCGCAAATAATGGTTGCCGGTCGCACATGGATTCGGTAGAACTTTGCCTTCCTGAATCTTTTTCCCTGCACTACGAGGAAGAGTAGGTACCTTTTTCTTTCCTTTTTAAAACTCGTCCTGGGGGTGAGAGTGTGGGGTGAACGGAATGGATCTTGGCGCACGGATTCAGGTAATGCCCTGGGTATGTCGTGCGCACGAGCGCTTGTTTGTGTCTGTCTTGTGCCTTTTGTGTTGAGGGTGATCTCCTAATTCAGTAAGTCGAGAATTGTTCTCTGACTACAATGTTACCTTTGAGGCAAAGCTCAGTGACTGTCAGTAAAACAGCTGGGTGACAGTCACTTCTTATTCAGGTGCTAAGAATAGGCACTTGGCACAAATGCTTAGTGAACTGTTAAAATGCATCTTTTACTAGGACCCATTTTCCCAAGGAAAAATGTTTTAAAATACAGGATTCAAACTGATTTATACTATTGAGTGCCTCTTATGTATTTGCAGTTTGACAGATATTTTCAGCTCCCTGTCATTTCTTACCGCGCAGAGTTAGAGGCAGAATTGCACATTTACTAATTCTCCTTCAGAGAACAATTTAAAAACTAGCCCTGTGCCATCTGGGGGCTAGAATAATGTTATTTGCATGGTTAGCATTAAGTCAGCACTTAACTGACAAATCAGTCCATTAAGTAACATGAGATTTTCACACATTATAAATATTTAAGGGGAGGAAAAAAAACACTAAAGAAGAAACAGTAGTGACTTTCTAAATTTCCCCTTGAATAGACAATGCTGAGACTGTGGATTTGTTTCATGTATCGTGTCCAGAAAATGCAGAAAAGTACTTTTGTCCTTAGATGCAGTTTAATTGGTACTTATGAATATCTTTATGCACATGGAAATATACATATTTGGATCGCTCAAGGTGGGGGACATATGAGTAGGGGGTAAAAGGAGTAAATTAGGCATTCTTGTGTAAATGAGTGGGTCATAAACTTAATTTCAACCCACCGTTGAAATATTAGTTTATCACGGGAGCTGTCACTGGTTCCTCTTTCTGTTGAGTCAGTTGTATGGCTTTGCTTTCCCATTACAGTAATACCAACTGTTATAATTCTGAAAAGAGTGCTCTTGGCAAACGTTTCTCTCTATAGACAGTGAAGAAAATATAAAACTCTCCAGAGGAGAAGGTCGTGCATTATAGGTAGATGTCCACTAGCGGTCCTTAGTGACTGCATATTGCCTTGGTTTGTAACTAAGCAAGAGATGAAAAGTGACTTGCAGTCTCAGTGGCTCCTCGTGCGTGTGAGTGTGAGTGTGTGTGCGCGTGTATGTGTGCATGCTTGCACACATACACACTCACGCAAGGGATATTAGCCGAGGGATGGATTTAGGAAGAACTGAAAGGTTGGAAGGCAGTGCTTGCGTCAGTAGAAAACACTCCAAGGAAGAAACAACCTTAAATTGTTTGGAAATAAAAATGAAAAATAAACAAAGGTAGGACTGCCCACTCAAGTGAAGTTTGAAGGTGAGCGCGCGCCGGAGGCTGTCCCACTGGAGAATTTCATATGTCTTCATGTCAGGAAGAATGCATTATCCAAGCTCACCCAATTCGAAACTTTCTCTCATAAATAAATAAACTAAACAAACTTTAACCCCCCCACCCCCACCCCCAGGCTTCTTTGTAGTTTCCTTGAATTTAACTTCTTATAGCTAATTTGAATAATTAGTTTAGATAAGCCTCTTAAAGCAGACGCATTTAAATGAAATCAGGACACATGTCCTTTTGGCTTTGGCGCAAGATTCAAACTAGCTTTCTTTTTGGCTCAATTAAAAGTCATCTTTAAAAAATACAGATTTATTGTTTGGATGCAGTTCTGATGGTTACGTGGTTCACCGGACAGACAGAAAGATCTCATGCTTAGTAACGCATCTGCCTCTCTGTCTCAATTAATAAACCACAGAATTTATACATGCTATTAATATTCATAGTAAATGTGCTGGGTTAAACCCCATCACGTGTGAGTATACATTGAAATGAAACCAGAGTTATGCAGTTTCAGAGGAGAATATTGGACAATTTCTGCTTTGGAAGCTGTTAAAAAGATTCGTGCCATTTATTGACCACCATTAGGAGAGCCTAAAATGTTAACCTATAACTATGTATTTTTTATTTTAGGAAATGTGCTAGCACATTAAAGAGAATAATACTTGAAAGCTTGTTTCACATTTAATAGCAGTAATAACTGATAGCATAAATAGATGAAAATAGTATATCTGCTCATTTTGACGTATGTGTCAGTCTAATCATTCTAAATGAGTGTGCTCGTCACATGCTTCCCTTTCAACCTCTGATGAAAATGTAACATTGACTACAGGATTATAGAGCGGACTTAATTTTACGGACTGTTTTAACAGTTGTCACAGCTGCTGGAAGAAGGAAAGGCAATTGAAACACTCCAAAACAGGCAAGGCGAGGAGGGAACGGTTCAGTAAATTTCAGCCTGATCATGGAAAGCCAGACATCCAAAATTAAACAGATTTGTGTTTTAAGATTCCTGTTTGGAGCTATGCAAGTTTTATTTTGTAAGGTTTGCTCTTTCTTTTTCAGGGTTTTGCTTCTTTTCTCTGCCTCATCTCTCCCTGCTAAAAGCTAAAAGTAAATTGAAATACAACTATCCAAAAGTAATACTATCATGTCAAAATACATGGGATAAAAATAGGCAGGAAGGAAAAATGTATGCAATGACAACAACGACAAAAAGCCTAAACCAGAGTGGATGCAATTTTTTTAAAAAGATGGGAGCTTGCCTACGTCACTTTAGATGTGATTTTCTTTGAGAACTATGAACAGAGTCTTTAAGTTTATTTTTCTAAGAAGGAATCCTTAAACTCCAGACTTGGAGCTCATATTACTTTTCCTTCCTGTTTCTTCTCTGTAAATCTGTTGAAAACACCTGCAGCCTTAAAGGTAGGGGTTTTCAGATGATTTCTTTGTGAATTGCTGGAAGTGACAACCAGCTGCACTTAGGGGTGAGTGTTCCTAAGCTGTAGAGTCTCGTAACCTTGCCCATCACATCACTAAAGTGAACAGATTAATTCTATTTCTCTAAAAATTAAATAACTACTGTACATATCCCAAACTATATATAGTCAAAATAGCCAGACAGTGTGCATTATGTAACATATGATTTTTCTCCTTGGAGTAAGCAAAACAAGTGTTCTGAGTTAATGGAATCAATGTTGGATGGGAGTGGTGAGTAAGTGCTGGGCACCCCCATGCTTCACTAGCCCTTTGTGTCAGTGTATTTATGTATTACCCTGTACAGATTGGGTGGTAAGTTTAGAAATCCTCCTTTTACAGAAAGGGCTGGAAAACAGCTTCCCATTTCCTGGTCAGAGGCAAGGGTGATGATGTTGGCTGGTTCTTATAGAGATGGGTTTCTCATCTTCATGTGTTTATGGCACTGCTGCTTTATTTACTGAGCCTAGTGTGTTGCAGCGGTAATTAACCCATGTTATTAGCAAAGCCCTTGTGAATATCCCTTAATTCTCTTGCATGGATGACCATTTTTCCAGTGTTTTCCCCCCAATACGGTATCATTGTTCTTTTTTCTTTTTTTTAATTCTAAATTGATGGCCTTTGATATATTTATTTGATTTAATCTGACCTGGGATGTATATTGGCCACCTTATAAGGAATGGTATTGTAATTCAGCTTTAAAAAAAATGCTAATAGAAGCCAGAGAAAAGATTTTTTTGCTGTTCTTCTTTTCAAAGCAAAAAAGAAAATAAAGGTTTAAAAGGAAAATAATGCAGGAAATTAGTTTTAACTTCAAATTTTCCAGATCTTAGAATTTATGTTATTTTGTGCCTTTGAAGTCTTTTAATCAGATTTCTACTGAGTTAAGAATACTTTAGGCATTTTTGTAAAATATCGAGCCAGCAGAAATATACTTGTGCTTCTTGTGCTGAAAAAAGATAAGGACCATCTCATTAGCCGGGGCCATACTTTTGCAATTAATTTTAGGTCCGTGGTGCTATTCATCAAAGGGGGCAGGTAACTTCTCTATGAGTCTGTTTAACAATATTTTCACAATACCTCACTCTTGCAAGAACTGCAGACAAAGAAGAGGCCGTTCTTTGGGAAGGTAGGCATAATGCCGAACCTCAAGTCTGTATCACTTGTGAAAAATTCCTCAACATTTGTTTTAGCCTAGTGACTAAACAAAGTATTTCTTTGTTTGACTTCTAAAGTGCTCTTCAGCACTCAATGTTTTGCTTATATTATTTCAAAAAATAAATTAAAATCTGTGCTTATGGTCGATACTTTGTCATACAAGTGGCAATTGATAGCTGTGATTTCTATGACACCAATTAATATCAAATAAACTTTTGAGAATCACCTATCAAGCATTTTGAAATAAGAGGACAGCATCTCACTAGAACTTTTAAGTCATTGCAGCAGATAAGCTATGCTCTGAATTTTGCTTCCTAGCAAATTCATGGAAGAAAGAAACAATACAGTGTTGATCTGGTATAAGTGCATATGAGCTCCGGCCCTAGTCAGCTCTCTGGAGAAAATCTTTGATTACCCTGGCCCAGTTTGTTCAGTTTTTATCTCTTTTACATCCACTGGCCTTGTATTAAATTGTCATTGTCCTAAAGCACATGAGATAGAAATGAATTGCTGTTTTCTACATTCTCTGACAGTGAAATATTTAGGTTCTCTTTCTCCAATCATACTTATGTGTGTATTTGATAGCCCAGGGATGACATCCAGCATCTCTGCCGCTTGACATTTTTTCTTACTGCATTTTGTGTGTTTTGCTGTTGATTATTGTTTTCATAGCCATGTGTATACGGATGCCCATGGTCTATACCATTATTATAAATAAAGATACACATACGCTACTTTAAAATCCAAAGCAGTCAGTAGAATATACCACACACACGTGTGTGCCTTTGTGTGCATGTATAGTATGCATGTGAAATACATATATATACATGGGAAGAGATGTATGTAGAATATAGGTATGCTGCGAGAGTGATCATGTATATTTATATAATAAAGTAGATCTCAAGTATTTTTCTAATCAGTTAGTGTCCAGTTAAATTTGCCATGCATAATTTTAACCTGGAATTAGTATTTCAGGTATTTACCAAGTCTGATTTTCAACTAAATTGGTTTAACTACTATGTAACAGACAGGTAACAGGTCACCTAATACATTAATTTGTTTCTGATTTTATAAATTGTTAATTATTATCATTTTAAAATTCAATATCTAGAAATCATAAATAATTTGTAAAATAGGAAATAAGCCACTAGCACTAAATACATAATTTAATGGTTTGGGCCCATATCCAAGAAACAGTTTTGAATTAGCTCTTGGCTACACTGTTTTCTTATACAGTTGGGCCTGACAAATATATCTAAATGTAAACATGATAGCTTTTAAATAAATGCAAAATATAAATTTCACTTATCCTCACTATGTAAATGTCATTTTCTTTTTGTTTTTGCTAAAAACACATAAAGAAAATTAATAAGTATTATATCCATATAAAGTACATCATAGATTTCTGAATTTCTGAATTTTATTCTAAGAGGTAAGTTTAAAGGTCTGTGATTTTGCTCAGTGAATCTGAATGAGTGTTGAGAGAAACCACTTATCCAAATGCTCTTTCTATTCAAATTCTTGTTCTAATTCATATTTTGTTTAAAGTCCTAGATTCATTTCCTACCTTTATTTGTTTGTAGAGTACTTTAGCGATTTTAATGTTTCTCGTTTTTAAAAAAATCCTGCTGTTTCTTTATGCCAATCCGTCTGCTGAAAGTTAGCTCCTTTATTATCTGAGGGTGTCAAGTGACAGCCTTCTGCCTTTTGAAGGATTTACCTGGCATCTTATTCTTGTTTCAAGTTCATTTTAGACTTCTACTTTCGAAGTCTGGGAAACATAGCTAATAAGAATAATTTCCGTTCAATTATAACAAACACATCCTTCCTCTCTATGTTTTTCTTTACAGAAGTGCCAGATGTTTCTTTTTCTCTGATTTGGACACTATTTCTCAGTATTTTCCAAATGTATTTTCTAATCAATTATACAAAACCATCAGATTGAGAAGGTTTAGATTGTGTGTGTGCTGTGTATGTGTACTATTGCATCCCCCCCTTTTAATTTTCAAAAAAATTTTTTGAATGTTTGGAGGGAACTTGCTTTTTATGTTTTGATTTTTCAAATATTTTGCCATTTTAATTGATGGCAATGCATGTATATTTGGAAGATAACTCACTAAGGCAAAGCAATAAAAGAAAAAGTACAGTTTTAAATAAATTGGCTTCTCACGGGCCAATTAAAGTCCATTTCAATATACTGGCATAGATCTATATGTGCATTTGAATATTAATACATAGCATGCAACACTAGCCATTAGAAATGCAGCCTCTGGCTACATGGAATTCTTTCACACAATATAATAAATAAAAACACTGGCTTTTGGCATTTAAAATCTATTAAAAGAGTTGTTTAAAGTGTTCAACTCATGGAGAGCCTACCTAAGATCAGATTACATTGTAAAAAATGAACTTGGAAGCAAATTTATATTTTGATTATCAAAGGCAGTCTCTGTCATATACATTCCTCTGTGCCTTCTCCTCTTGCTTTGAGTGAAACAAAATTGCATATATACTTTTCATCATTTTGATTGGAAGTACACATTATGTATAATATGCTTTGGCAGCAGTTACCTAGCCAAAGAAAACAAATTAATATTAGCCATACTAAGGGCTGTCAGGCATATCACAGACATATCAATTTTTTTTTATTTTTTATTTTTATTTATTTATTTATTTATTTATTTATTTATTTATTTATTTATTTATTTATTTATTTATTTTTGGCTGTGCTGGGTCTTCGGTTCGTGCGAGGGCTTTCTCTAGTTGCGGCAAGTGGGGGCCACTCTTCATCGCGGTGCGGGGACCGCTCTTCATCGCGGTGCGCGGGCCTTTCACTATCGCGGCCCCTCCCGTTGCGGGGCACAGGCTCCAGACGCGCAGGCTCAGCAGCTGTGGCTCACGGGCCCAGCTGCTCCGTGGCATGTGGGATCTTCCCAGACCAGGGCTCGAACCCGTGTCTCCTGCATTAGCAGGCAGATTCTCAACCACTGCGCCACCAGGGAAGCCCCAGACATATCAATTTAACTTTGCTTCCTCGTACACCTCCGCAAACAGCTGCTTAAGATGGTACTAAATAAAAGGGAAGCTACCCAATAAATTCTCATATTGTATTAGAGATTGATGGCTAGTAGAAGTGCAATGAAAACCAGCGTGTTTGCTTACTTCTCTTTAAAACTCTAACTGTGGGAATACAGAAAGCGTAGACGATAATGAGTTTTGTTAAAAAAAAAAAAGAGTATAACTGAAGCTTGTTCACATCTTTTTACTGTCTTGGAAGTAATGGGATAATAATGGGATTTACTTTTTTAAAAAGTCTGAAGTGGGGAGCCTCGGTTGCTCTTATGTGTGATGTATATAAAGACTTTAACAAGTGGAGAGTCTGAAGCAGCAGCCTTGCCAGTCCGCTGGAAACAAGGGACATTTCTTCTTTGTTGCACTTTGCATACATTTTCTGAGAAAGAAAAAAAAAAAATCTTGTTCTTTCTTTTTATCTGGCTTATTCAATAGGCAAAAAAAAAAAAAAAAAAAAAAATGAAATTTAAAAAAGTAAATCAAGAACTTAGGCACAGAAAATAGGCAGAAGCATACTGAATTCTTTTTTTCTCTTCCATGATCAGGATGGTATCTTTGTATGTGATAATTCCTTTTTCATCTGCTCTAGGAAGATTTGACTCATTGAAAATGCTTTTGAGAATTTAAACAAAGGACTCGTTAAATAAATAACATTTACTTTCTTTTTAATACAATATGAGTAAAAATGTTTGAAAAGGTGTCCTTTTCAAGGCAGCTAAAATGTTGTTACAGTTCATACTTATAAGAATTTCTTTTGCTTTGAAAAGAATATCTAAAGTTATGTTCAGAGTGAGCAAAAATAGTGAGTCATATAAAAAATTATAGAGACTAAGGTACTTAAGAGAAAAATTCAAATGTGAGGTTGTTCAATCAATGGCCCTTTGTCTTCCATAATTCCAAATTATTGTAGTACTTTCACTTCTCCAAAAACGTAAGATGGCCATGTTAAATTGTATTCATTTTTCCATAAATGAAAGAATACTCTAACAATGCTTTCTTCACAGCCATTAATCTATTAAAACAGATCAGATATTTTGAGGAAGAATATCATACCCATAACCAACTATTCATGGCCAAAGAAGGGGAAAGATGTATATGAGAAAGTGATTGTATACAGTTGGTTCTGGGTCCTATGAAATGACAGAAGCATCCCTTTTATCCACAGACTTAAATGAGACCTGCCTCATCAGTCATGGGATCATAGTGTCACAGATGGAAAGGCAACCATCAGCTGAATTGTACTGAGCTGCACACTTGGCTAATTCATCTTATTGCCCTCCTCATCTAAGGAAAGGCTCATTCTGTTCTTGGAGTCTAGACAGAATCAGGAGTTGGGCTCAGGTGGGAGCGTGTGGCTGCCGTTTTCTGTTCTCTCTTAGCCATTCAGCAAAGGGAGGTGAGGAACAAATGTGCAATTTATGCACAGAAGCCCAAGCAGAGATTCTTTCCTAGGGTCAGGAATTTATTATTCAGTTGTTGAAGTAAAGTTCATATTTCTCTTATGTTCGAGAAATATCACTGTTGTCTTTCATGCTCCAAAGAGCTACCCAGAAACGATTAGGGATGTCTCTCAATTTGTATGAACCATGAACTAGGGTAAGCATTTTGTACCAGATAGAAATGGAGAGCAGATCATCCACTTATGTTAGTCTGGAGGGTGATTCTTTTTTCATACCTTTATATGGAACTGTTCAGTGGGTTAAGTCTGAAGAATGAGAAAAATGATGAGGTTGAACACTCAAATTGTATTTTTGTATTTTTTAATTTCCTTATAGTGAACAAAACTTTAATGTCTAGAGCATTTATGAGGGTTTTAATGATTGGAAAATCTATCCTGAGAATGTGGTCACCATATGTTACAGCCTTGCTTTCTGTCTTGTCTTCAGTGTATGGGGTAAGTTCGATGATACTGTCTGTTGTCTTACTTTGCTTACGTTATAGAACCTCTCTGCCCCACACTGAAATAACCTGAAATATGAGGAAGTGCCCGTTCAGTTCTTAAAAACTTTCCTGAACCCCCTCCATCCCAGCAGCGTTTTCTTTTAAAATTGCTGTTTTTCTATTCATCTGTTTTGCTAAAGGACCATTTACTTTAGTGAAAGGTAAGTGCATGATATTCATGCCGATTTGCATACACAGTACGCTTTATTCCCCCAACCCACCCCGAATTCCAAAGAGATTGCCTTCAACTTTTCGTATTTGTTTTTCTTTCGTCTCTGTTTGTCGTGCATTCTAGTTGAGTGCTTTTATAGTGTTTTCTTGATTGTTGTCAGTTTGGGGTACTACTACTGACATTTTTGTTAAGTTAATGTCACAGCAGAAAAACCTATGGCAAACTGGAATCTGGCCACAGCGCGAGGAAGATACAACTTCTGTTTGATTGTGTGTAAATACAGTTAGTTAGTTGGGGGTTTATCAGATAGCTTGGCAGAAAGAGAGAGGAGCCGTAGAAACTGTTTTCAGTAACTGTGCTGTTCATACACCTGATAAGATGGAGAGAGCTTTTCGAAATGCTGCTAGGCTTTGAATAAGAAAAGGATAATCACCTCTACTAGCACCAGCTTATCGGGAATGAAGTAAAATGCCAACACTTTTACATTAGCGAAAGTAAATGTTCTAGACACTCTGTGCCTTTTTTCCTTCAAGTTAAATAGTAGGGGTGCTTTTGAGTGTGCTATAATGAATAGAAGGATTTATTACCTGGACGAAATTACAGGTGAATCTGTTGATAAAGGAACCCTCAGCGTCAACAGCAGCTTCTCTGATAAGCAGGTGCATCTATGTGTACGTTCTCTGGAGAAATTAAGTATTTCTTTTTCCACTCCAATTCCATTAACCATCATTTCTGATGTTCGAAGATGCAGTTATGTCCTGTGCCAATCGAGTCTCCTTGTTTACCAGCAGATGGGTGACAGGCATTTGAAACTTAGCTTATCAGACTTGGAAAATGCTGGTGTGACCTACTATGTAAGTTGGGGCATCTTTACGTTTCTATCACTTGTGCTGAAGCAGCCAACTCCTAAACAAGAAATCTTACTTTTTTTCCCCCAGAAATGGAATGAGATTCAGTATAAATTTAGGATAGGTTAATGAGAAGATAAATGCATTTGGCCAAATAGTTGTCCATTTTAAAGCACCTCCCCTTAAAAAAGAGAGTTACTGGTTTTGCGCTTCAGTATAAACCATGAACTTTCCCTGGCTTTCCCCTTTTCTCTTCTTTGTAATTTGATGCCTACAAATAATTTGGTGTATTCAGATTTGATAAATGATAGTGCAAGAGCAGATTGATTGATTTTGGATTACTATTGATTACTCTCCATGAGATCACTGTGACACACTTGAATCAATAGTATTCGATTAAGCAAGGCACCACCGTTCTATACATCCAGCAGCGGTGGGGAATCCAGGAACAGAATGTTCACAAGCTGATAAATTGACAAAGCATTCAGCTTTAACTAGCCCTTTGTTCAGCACTAGTTCCTTAAACTATATTTCATTGGAAAGTTCGTTTTTGCAACTCTGGGCCTTTCTGTGCAAGAAAGGTCATCCATTTAAGGTTTATTAAATTTTAACTCAAAACAGCTGGGCTCCATTTAGATGTAAAATAATTTAAGTACTTACTGCAGGCAACCTTCATGCTTTTGAGCCGTCGCTCAGAAGGTTTCATTCTTTTACGAAGATGTCAATTGTCAACATAAAAATGCATCACTGGCAATGTAATGGTTTAAGATTCAAACTGAAATGAAAATTCCTGCCCGAGGAAAGCACTATCCTCCAACTAAGGTGGTCTTCACTTTCTTCAGAAGTGGGGAAACTTAGGAGCTGCCCTGGGAGGCCGCGGCAGGTAGCACACCTTTATCAATTGCACAGCCGAGGCTCCTTTTTTCCCCGTCTTATCGGAGGGTATTCATCCCATCGCCAATACTACATGCAAAACATTAAATATCCTCTGATCGGAGAGCTGCTACTGCTGCTGATACACTGAAATCTTTCTGTCCTGAGCAAACTTACAAAGTCGCTGGGGGAAGAAAAGATCATCCATGATTCAAGTCCTTTAGCGAAGGACCTCAAGGATGAGATCTTCCATCCTATTCCATCAGTGTGTAGTCTTGGTCCGTGGGATGAAGCATTTACTCTTTTGTTATATGGGATTACCAAGTTGCTTCTCAAAAAGGCAAGCCTTAGAGTGAACACTCCATTGAATGAGTGGATGGTCTAACGTGCAAAACTTGATTTTCAGTGAAATTTTGACAGCTAGGGCTTGTGTACCCCAAATCTTAATAGGCTCAAGTCTTGAAATATACTTCAATAAATTTTCTCATTTTCATAGTGGGTTTAAAAAAAACCCAAAATGAATCTGAGGTGGCTTTCTGAGGGAACATGAGGAGGAAAGTCAAGTTTGGAGTTACGAAATGCCCTGACAAAACTTCAGGCTTTTTTGCATGAAAGTGAGATACTAGGATTCTAATTAAATTAGGTTGAACCCCATGAAATGGCCATTTTTCTAGGTCAAGGAATGGTCAAATATAAGCAATTTTGTGTGATTCCACATAATAATTGAATTTATTCCTATACTGTCCATATCCCATAAACAAATTGAAAGCAAAAACTATATTTTTAATTTTAGGATGGGCTGTGTCCGATCATGAAAGACACATGAATTCTGTCTGCAATCATAGCAAGTATATTACAGTATCATTTTTTGACGACGACTCTTTTCTTTAGCGCCAGTAGAGAGTTCCCAAGAACACAGTCTTACACACACTGGAAAAGTGTGCGTTTATGTGGCTTCTCACCTGTGGTAGCCAAGCTGCTTCTGAGCAGCCCTGTAAATTTCTCACCTGCCGAGGAAGAGTACGGCACACGCAAGTGAGTCAGGCTTCGCGAGGACTGACCCTCCAAAACAGCACGTTGCTCAGGGTAAATAGTTGGAAAGCGATTTGGGAAGAAGATGCCAACACCTCAACTATGGCATCCCCACATCCATCCATTAACAGAACGTTAGTTGGCTAGTTAGCGCTTTGCGTGCTTCCCCCCCCCCCCCCCCGAGAAGTATTAAAACTGTGCTCCATTAAATTTATGCACCGTTGTGGGTTAGGCAGATGTGCAGCTCCCCGAGTGTCGGCAGTGGAGCCCTTGATGCTTTATTGGCTGTGTGCAGGCAGGAAAGGTGCTTCAGGAGATGTAATAAAATGATCCCAGAGTCTTCATTTGACCCCCCCAGATGTGCAGCTCCTCTTGGAGCCACCCTGTGCTGGCCAGTAGGAGCTCTCGGTGCCCACCAGCGGGAAGAACCCGGCTCCCAGAAAGGAAGGAAATTGACTCTTTAGGTGGGAGGGAGGGGCTCCGGGGCCACCGCTGGAAATGTCAGCAGAAAGTTCATCTTGACTTAGGGTCGCATCAGGACCGGGTAAGTTTTTCTCACTCTGGGTAAGCATATGACAGCTTACATCTTGTTTCCGAGAGAGGGAGGGTGGGTATCGTTTACTGGAACTTGATGGAGCGGATGCCTCCGACTGGTCCCACTGTCAGTCTTGGAGTTTTCCCTTAGTGGTGCATTTCCCCCCCTGTCTGTGTCACTGAATTTGATTTATTGCTGGTACTAAGATCAAAAAAGAATTCATTCCTTTTGATGTGTGCTATTAGGCACATGCAGTGCAGGATGGGGAGGGAGCAGAGCCGTCTTAGCATACAAGTCACTGTCTTGGTCACCCGGTGGCCACTGATGGCAGAATATATATTTTCTATCTCTGTTCATTTTGGATGTAGAATTCTATGACTAGAGAGGTGAGCTATAGGATATTTTAAATTAATAATGAGGTTTGTTTCACATACAGATTCTTTTGGTAAGGACACAAAGAGTGGCTAGCATGTACATCTGACTCTAGCAATCCTTTTTCCTTTTTCTTTCTTTCTTTCTTTTTTTTTTTTTTTTTTTTACTGTATTGGCATTCATTTTACCAAAAGACATAAAAAGCCAAGGAATATAAATAAGCCAATGGGGTTCAGTCTTTCAAAAAAGACCAGTTGGTTGCATTTACTGTTGGGTGGGAAATTTGGGACATCGGAGGCTTGTCTGCAAATGAGAGGAGAGATTTTGGTGGGGTCTGCTTCTCCTGTATTCACGACTCTGATCAGGCTTTGTTTCCAGCTCTGTCCAGTAGCTTTTGTCCGGCTTCTCAGTTTAGTGGGATTTGTCTGAGCAGCGTGAGCTCCGACCCATCAGCAGGCTGCTAGTCAGCGGCAGGTGTGAACAACATAAAACAGGATTAACGCTGAACCAGAGTGTGGACTAAAAACAGAACCCCTGCCTTGCTTTGAAAAAGGACGGCAGGACTGGCAGATAGAAGCCACTCTGGTCCTGTCCACTCTTTGTTTGCTAAACAGTGTTCAAGGGCTATGCAAATACTTCTGTTTAGGTGCCCAGGAGGCGTGCTAGGGATCTGTGCTCATTCTCTCTCTCTCACTCTCTCTCTCTCTCTCTCTCTCTCTCTCTCTCTCTCTCTCTGTTTTTAAACTGTAAATGCAAAACTTATGTCGACACTTCTTCTCAGACTTTCAGAGCAGAGCAAAAGTGGTCTGGGGACATCTTGAACCAGGATTACAGGTGAATTTTGCAAACATACTGTCTTGACTTCAAATTTAAAGTCGATAGTCATTCAGGGTGCTGTGTTTCCCACCTCTTAAGAATATTGTTGGTTGGTTTATTCTAAGATATTTTTTGTGTTTAATTATGTGACTCAATGTATACTTTCACCTAGGTAGGTAAACCACAAATAAATAAAATAAGTAATTTCATTAGAGATCATAACCACAACGCCCCCAATTTTTTTTTTTTTTTTTTTCAGTCAGCACTACCTACATAGTGGCAAGAAAGCTGGCAAAAAAAAAGATCATAGTTAACATAGGGGACTGCATGAGTTTAACCAGTTGGGCATTGCATTGAATTTATGGCATTTGAATCACTTTGTCGATATTTTGTTTAGGAAAGAGAAAGGTCACCTATAAATATGTTTTTCTTTAAATTATGCTAATTCTAGTATATACTGTATATCAGGCTAAAATTTAGATATCTATGTTTTCTCTATTAGGTTTAGACTAACTTGCATTTTGCAACTTTAAGATAGTCACATCCAGAAAGGCATCTGAAATAAAGGAAATAACAATTAAATCAGTTACAGAAATTGTATTACACACACACACACACACACATACACACAAATACAGACACACACAGGTACTGACTCTTCTTTAAACACAGGAAAAGCAAATGTTTTTTGCATATGTATATAATAGTATGACACTCATTTCTGATACTCCAAAAGTATGTTCAAATATAGATATTTATATAAGGTGGATCTGTTTGAGAATATCATATAGACTTTCTAAAAGAATAATTTTGCAATGTCAGAAATCAAAATTTTAATTATCATTCATTTTCAGCAGCATCTTATACCATACATTACCGTATTGTCTTTTATATCCAGGGCTTAAACTGTAATTACCCACTCATTCCTTCACCCTTTGCTTATACTTACTCTTCTTTAATTTTTTAAATGGCAGTTATTTTTTAGCTGAGACTTTGCTACTACTTTTATTTTAGAAGTAATCTTGCCTGCCAGTTGTGGCAATCTGAACACACATCTACATCATTATAAAATATATAAATGCTAAATATTATATTTAATTTTACAGTTACTATCTTTAAATGTTAGTTTATTACCATTTGCCTTTTCATGTGTTTCTAAGAAATGTCCAGTCCCTTCTGTTTAGTATTATTAAGTACCTTTGGTTATGTACATTAATTAGGTTGTGGGCAAATAGCTTAATGAGAGTTAATGAAATCGAGTTTAGAAGATACCAATTTAAAATTGATTTTTGAAGTGAATTTTTTATAACCAACTCTCTGGCATCCAATTGATTACTTATAGTAACTTCTCACGTTGCATCAAAATGATTACATGCATTCCTTTGCAATTTTTTAAATCATTAAAGTAATCAATATTTAGTGCATTAAACTGCATTTTCTTGATCATTCATTGCAAAATATTTGACTATGTGCAGGCCCTGTCCTGGGCACGAAGATCCTGAAATAAATGATAAAAATATAAAATGATCTTGAGTGCATTAAAAAAACACTCTAAAATGGGACTTTATATACTTAAGTTTTCAATTTATACTTGGGTCAATCTTCAGAAAATGATTTCAGGAATTTAGGTAGCAGAGGTTTTACATAAAACTTAAGCAAGTTGGAGCTTCCATTCTGATTTTCTGATTTTCTGATTTGGGCCTTCTAGAGCTGACAGGAAGTTAGCCCCCAAGAACACAATTAGAAATGGTACATTTAGATCCTAAATATTGCAAAAGTGTGATTGGGGGTCTTAGAGCAGTCAAGTCTGGTCCTGCCTGCTTCCTTGTGAAGCCTTTGAAGATTTGATCCCGAAAGTTGCCATTACATCTTAAAATGCTCTAAATGACTTGTGTGTGGTTTGTTTCTTAGACTGGAAGTGAAAGGGGGAAAATGCTTTAAAAGATCAGGTAAGAAAAGATATTTCCGAGGTCATAGGAAAAGGAAGGGGGATGTATCTGAACTCTAGAAGGTTTGTGTAGTTTGACTTTGAGGGAAAGGTGTGCATTAGTAAATTCATTCTAATCAAAGTAAATGACTATTGAAAGGTAATTTTTCTAAGGAAACCTTGCCCTTAATCTCGAGATAATCTCACAGCTACTGTCTTTGTCCAACAGTCCTGCAAAACTACCCAGTGCTGTTCCCCAAAGCCTGGGATTTCAATTTGCCCGAGGACTCGATGATGGAATTCAAAGCAGTTTTCTGTCTTTGCAGCCTCTTTTCAGTGAATGCATTTTATTCAAGTGTTTTATTTATTTATTTTTTGGAAGATACAGCTTGGTTTGCTTCAGGTCATTAAAATGATTCTCTGTCGCAGTTTTGGATGTTTATAATTAGATGATTAGTGAAGTTAGGTAATAAGATTTATACTGGCATCAGTTAAGTTTATAGAAAGATTAAAATCATGGTGTCATGGTACCATTACCAATCTGAATATGCCAGAAATAACTCAGGAGAATTTTTGTCAAGTGTTTATACTCAATTAAAATTTATACGACGTGTTACCGAGTGATCGTCTCATGATAGCTTGGCACCATGAGGTTGCAAACTTCCAATTTCAAGTGATATGCATGGCAATTTTTGTCTTCCAGTCCTATAGAATTACGAACTTTGGAAGGGAAATGCTGCGCTTTTTGGAAATGGCACTAGAAATATGAGACAAAGAACTGTCTCAAACTTGGGCACAGCTGATATTTTCTGCAACACTGAAAAGCTAGAAAAATACAGTTTTTCTCTCCACTCACTAGATGCAAAGGGCAGCTTACCTTGATACAAATGCATTGCAGACATGAGCTGAATCATCTCACCTGTGTTTTCCCTTCATTTGTGTTTTTTGCAAAGTGTCTATGAGACTACATTTCTCCCTCCTAGTTTTCCTGACTTTTCCGGTATCCATCCCCTTGAATCCTCTTTTCTTCACTTACTGTTAAGCCGAGGTGGAATTTTCAAACGGATGCGTCCTTCTTTATGCATAGGGCCAAAAGGCACTGTGAAACCTTCACCATGGTCTTCTTCGAAAACCCACTAACAAAGCAACAGCGTAAAGAATCCGGGGTTGCTGGAGGTGGAGGGGCAGGGAGGAGGAGGGCAGCTGGTAATTTACGGTTCCTCTAGGAATGCTTGTAGAGGGTTTGCCAGTGCCCCACTTCCACCCCACCCCCAAACTGCACTCCTGCTCAGTGTTCAGATGATGATAATGTACCTGGAAAGAAAGGCGGCCCGTGCCGAAGCAAGCAGCATCAGACAGGGCGTCCTGCCAACTGCCTCACCTGCTGCATCCATGGGTCCATCTGGTGACTGCAGTAGCTCATTGTAGGCCTCTTCCGAGGAACATTCGGGCTGAAAAGCAGGCAGTGTGAATTATTTAGGTAGCTAGTGTAAATCCACAGAGGGAAAGGAGAGGAGGAGCAGGGGAAGAATCTGCGAGAACCTCAAGCTCCCTTAGCCCTGGGTGCTTTGGAATGCTCAAAGGAACGCAGAAAAGCATTTGATTTGCATAGACATAGAGATGTATAGATCATCGTGCAGATGACAAACCCATGAGTTTTATCTAGATTTAGATTAGCAGTGCGCAGCCTGTTTTGCACTGAAAATATGGCCGGCTTCGGGTAGGGAACCTTTGGGGACTTTTCAGGATAAGTGAAACTGATGAAATGTAGTATTTTTAGGCATTGATTTAACAGAAATAAAACAACTCTGTCCTTTCTGAAACTGTTGATTTTGTTTGTGGCGGGTGGGGGCAGGCGGGGATAATGCATTTGACTTTTTAGTGAATTGCGATTTATACATACTGGGTTCTTTTTTTTCTACTAGATAAAAACAAGTAGAAAAAAATGTTAGGTTAATTTTATTTGTATAGGTGGCCAGTCAAAAATATTTTGGTTAGTTGCTGTATACCAAACCCTGTTATGGAATTCAACATATCCATTAATATATCCTAAATATGCAATGAAAGCCCTCAATCGTAGGAATCTTTGTAGGACTCTGTGTGTTTTGGGTCTAGATAAACCTTATGGACAGGCATGTCCTCTAGGAATTACCTGATGAATGCAAAAACTAAATACTTAAAGAAATTGTAAACTGGACTTAAACAAACCATTTATACTGAAATAAGGAAAGTTTTAACAAAATGGTTTTAAAAGACTTCCTGGTATCTAACAAGATAAATTTACCAGGCTGAAATTGTCATTGAAATCTAGGAAGAGCTAGTCTATATGAAAATGATTTCTAAATTCTAAGTGAAGGTTTAGAACTATGAATGTCATTAGTAGTATGGAGACTGAAACAAACTGTTCCTGTTTTCTTTCCTGAGAATCATTTAGGGGGTAATATAATTTGGGGGTAGGGGGTAGGAGCTTCATTTAAATTAATTTATGATTTTTTTATGCACTCCCCTCATTTTTACTGTATAGATTCTTACAGATACATGGATAATGTTACATATTACATCTAACCTCTTTATGTTTTAATGGACAAGCTTATGATAGAGCCATGAAAAAAAACAATGTGTTTGTGAATCATTCCCCTGGTTGTATCTGTCCAGAAAGGCATGTGGTGTTTGTGTTCTAGAATAGACTACATTCTTTAGGGTGTCTTTACTCCATCCCACTTGACTCAATTCAGTTGCAAAGTAAATTTAATGGAGCTGTTTTTTTGAGCCAGTAAAGCTCTAGCCCTCACTTAAATAAGCAATGTCTATTTGGAGGGAAATATGCATGAAAATGAAACATACTGCTAATTCAAAATATAAGCAGCAGCCCAATTCATAGTTGTTCAAATAAAACACTTTTTATTTCAAGGAAATGTATTTATAACCAGTCACTTTCCAAAAAGTATTTGAGATGATTCCTTTTTATCTGCATTTGAATCCATTTTCCAGGGCCAGATAAAATGAGCTATTTGTCGTAAGCCAAGTAACTCCATAAAATTTAAAGGCATTAAATAAAATTCAGGAGCGTTAGAGCATACCTGGTTTGTCCTCTCCCCTAATCTTTCTTCTTCTGCGCCGCAGTTCTTCCTCTCACATCCCAGCTCTCTCTCTCCCCAGCCCCACACTGAACAATACAACATTCACCCCCAGCTTTGCATCATACCATTATAGAAATAAAGCCCCCGCCCCAAGATTATATTTTCCCAGAATTTGTAACGTTTTAAATTATCTTTTCCTGGAAGTAATCTATTGCTCCTGGAGTTACTTAGATACTGTTGGCTGATGATTGAATGCCTACTCTTTTGACAGGCAAAGAAGGACAAAGTTAAGAGAGACATGAATTAATTAGAAATAACATGTACATGGTGATGGCAATGGTTTAACTACAAGAACAGGAGTTGACACAGTGTTTAATTGGCAACTTCAGGGAACGCTTATAGATATTTTAGGCTCCATCAATGTACAAAGTAATGAAATGTTTTAGAAAAAAATGTAAATATCTATACAAGAACACAGGCTTTTTACATATTACCTTAATTGCTTTTATTCACCCTGACTGCCTGTTTGTTTGTTAAGTTTTGTTCTTATTTAAGACTTAAGGCATGAGGCTTCCTGAGCATGTTTTATCTCCTTTTGTATTCTGAGGTTCGGGTGTTAGAACATCTCTGATCTAATCTGGACAGGGCCAGCTTTATATTATCTTTGAGTAATTTACATTCATATGATTTCATCAGATCATGTACCTGTGTCAGCTTTGCCTGGGATATGTAATAACTTACTTTTCTTAAGATCATGAAAAAATGTATACTTATTTTGATAGGAAGAGTTTAGAGTATGCTTATTTCCATAAAATGTCAATGGAAGCTTAGTAAATGAACATGTACTTGCTCTAAACATCTCTTTTTAGCATTTTACAGATGTATTCTTTCATCTTCTCTCAGAAAATCCATAATCTGGATGTTAATTTTATTTTTATTTGATTGGCATCTTCACTGAAGGTGTTATTTAAAGACATGAGCATCAACTGTTAAAGAAATCTTATGTGCCCAAATATTTGTCAGGAAATTTAAAAGAGAAATTTCATAATTTGTCAAGGAACTACCCAGAAGGAAATTAATTAGTGTTATTACTACTTTCTTTTTAAGAATGCTGACTTTGTAATTATGTAGTCAATTGGTAAGTCTAATGATTTAATTAGAACCAAAAAATAAATAAATGTTAATAAAAGGCTTTGTGTAACACATTATGTATTTCAAAAGTAAATCTCCTTTTAGTGGTTATCCTTGAAATTTGCTATTGACAGTTTCGTCAAATCAGCTATAGTTACGGAACGCTTAGCTGCTTTAAGTGTTGCCCTCTGATAGCAGTTATGGTGTTATTATATGGGATTATATGGGATAAGTAGCAAATAGTAGCATCCCAGTTGCTTCTTAATAGCCTCCGTAAAAAACTTCATTACCCCATTCATAGGGAAGAAGAAGGATGTAATAATAAATCACCAGTATTTTTACAGGCTCATAAGTAGGGAGGTAAGGTGACCATTTGGGGTTTCCCCAAAGCAGAGCTAATAAATAGAATGGTATTTACATAAGCACTGAAGACAGTCAACATGGCCTGGTCATCTTTTGTTTTGGGGTGTCACAACGGGCCCAGGCATGATGCCAGATTTCTTTATTTTCTTAAAATATAGATTAAACCTTGGTTGTATTTGATGTGAGAGAACCCGTGATGAGAGAGGAAACAGGTCTTCTGATGAGTGCAAACAGAAGACGCATCATCTGTGCATACAGAGCGATGAAGCAGTTCAGAGAAATCTACCATGGCCTTTCCGCTCCTATTTCCTGATCTGGCAGAATGTCCTACTGTTCATCTCAGGATCAGAGTTTGAGAGTCATGTTGGGTATCGGTTTTAAAAATAATGCATTTTATTTTCGGATGTAAGATACAATGGTACAGACTGTGGGTTTGGAAGCCAAAGAAATTAATGCTCTTACTTAAAGTATGTCAAGTTTAATGATCGAATAAAATAGCATGCCAAAAAAAAAAAAAAAAAGCTTGGTGAGAGTGGGCACTGCATAAATACTTCATGCCCCCTCCTACTTTGCTGTTAATAATGGGTTGTTAGAAGCAGTAGAAGGAAAGTACAAAACTGAGATTTCACTTCTCAAAGCCAAATTAGCTTCTTGCCTCAACCGACAAATTCTGAAGTCGAAATGAGTCATAATAAGGATTAGTCAGGGAAGCTTGAATTGAACCTATTTCTCCTGCACGTGTGGTTCCTTATCAGCCTCCTACTACTTATAATTGCTGGATTCACTTTCTGAAATTAGCAGAGGGGAATGCAAAGCAAAGACAGAGACCTAGCCCCTTGCATTTTTTCTTCCCTGCCTAGAATGGCAGGGTAAGAATAGGAGTATAAAAATATAGTATTTAATGATTATTATTAGAGGAAATGCAGAAATAAAACTATGAAGGAGAGAAGATCGATTCTAGCAGATTGTTGTGAGGTTAAAGATATTTGAAGAGGTCCTTTTGTCTTCCGTTTCTCCTATCTTTTAAACACTGCAATCTGGCTTCTGAAGTTAGAAGTCCCTAAAAGCCTTGTTAGCAGTAGTCTGAGTGCCTAGCTCATAGTTATGAGAGTGTGTGTGTGTCTGTGTGTGTGTCTGTGTGTGTGTGTGTGTGTCTGTGTGTGTGTCTGGGAGGTGGTCTTTAATCTATTTCAGGTCAGTTTTCCTGAAGGAAGGGTTATATCAACTAGTTGAGCTGATGATTTTACTCTCCTGTGGTGATATTTTATTTATATGTTAAAATGCTTGGAAAGTGATTAATTTGTCAGGGGAACATCATGTTCCTGTAAATTTGCTGAATATGTAATAAAATTGCCATAACACGGATGGGGAAAATGAAGATTTTTTTTTAAAACCAAAATAGCCAAAGGGTCTTCCTGTATTTCCATCAGTTTATATTTACTTGAATTTCTCCCTTTAAAAACAACAGCTTTGAAAGACTCCTTGCTTGAAGTTAAGGGAGACATCGGAGCTGGTGAGGTTAAAAAAAAAAAAAGGGGGGATGGGGAGGAAGGTAATGGAAGAAGAGAGATGGAATGGTGGAATCTGCTGCCTGTTCTCTCTCCCTGGACCAACAATGACTGATACATCCATTAAATTTCAGGCCAGGCTGATTGACTGAGTGGATTTATATAAATTAAAAAATACAGGTCATATACCTTTTCTGATAGACTGTGAATGAGAAATAGGAATTCCTTTAAACCTCAAAGGAGGAAATCCATAGGCGAGGCTTTCGAGTCAATAAAGCACTACAGCATCAACTCTTCTTGCTGTGTTTGTACAATAAGTTTTAGTTAATAGACAAATATTATACCAGCCTTCGCCCTGACTTTTTCCAGCAAGAGGTAATTTGTAAATGAATCCACACGGTGTTGAAGATTTTCCAGCTTTTGTTGCAGTTTGAACTTGTGCTTTCCAGACGGGAAGGAGGCAGAAATCATCCCTTGCTCCGTTTTCTTGGTGTAACGACTGAAAATGGCATTAGTTCAGGAACAATGACTTTTATTCACAGTCATTCTCTCAGCGCCATGTCCATTTGTCCATTGGAATGAGCCACTTATCATGCTTCCAGGTTTTTCCTCTTTCAACATCAAGCGTTATGAAAGGAAAATTCCATTTTTTCCTGGCCCTCCATGACAGGCAGACTGAAGATTGTGGCCATTTGGATTAAAAACATATCCATCACCACCAGCCGGCAGGTTATTACGATGTCTCCTTTGAATATATGAATTTCATACGCTGCCTGTTGGAAGTCTTAAGAATGCCAACTTTTTAGATAAATAGTTATCCCACTGCTGATGTACAGCATACTGTTGCCGTATTTTCTCACTTGTACAGCATTCTTGCCCTTATCACCCATTACATAAATCTTTGGCTTTCATACTTAATGAAACGACTAGGGTAACAACCACCTGTACTCAGTATAGTTAACCAATCATACGCCATCATTTGACTATCATTATTTGGGTTTTTTGCGGCAGCTATTTTAGTAGACCGTCTAGTTTAAATTTGACAGCACAGCAGTGCAGGTAGATACGCAGATCACCTTATTTCTGTGCTACCTATGACCTCAGCATGCGGCCTTCAACTTTGTGAGGTTCCGTGGATAGAAAGATGGATGAATGAATAAAGTTTCCAATGTCAGTCAGTGTTATTATCAGAGCCTGATAACCTGTCAGCTGAATTTTGGAGAGTGGGGAGAAATATGGACATGTGGGGGAAGCCTAGGACAGGAGTGACCATTTCTCAAGAGATCCATTTTTGCTAAACCTCAGTTCCCTGAGTCACCAGAATCTTTGGTTCTTTAGGAATGGAAGAGAGGTATCACTCCATCTCTCCTATAGAGGTTTCTGAAGTGATGAAACCAAACTCCTTACTCCATTTCCCATTTCTTGGATCTCCCCACCATTCAAGTTTATTTCTCACTGTGGACCCTAGCTTCCTTGTCTGTAAAATTCATGCCTATAACTGACCATCAGTTACTGTGAGTTTTATGATTTTCCGGTAAACAAATAGGCCTAGATGTGAGTGTGGGGTTCACATGCAGACATAGATGCTCCAGAAGGAGTCTTGAAATCCTATACATCTAATTAGTTAGCTACTAGGTAAGAATGACTGAGTGTTTTATGAGATGGGCACCACTAATTGTTCCCTTTTCCTGTTTTCCCACAATATTCCTTCCTGGACTTCGGATAAGAACAAGAACTGATCCTGCCCTGTCTGTTTGCCTTCTGGAAGATGGAAGTATGAGCTGTCGTAGGACAGCCTTGCCTTAGCAGCAAACAGAGGAGGCAGGGACTTGGGTTTCTGAGGGTGCGACCCAGCGGCTGCTGAGACTTGAGAACCATTATGATGAATGTCGTGCGTGGTTGATGTAACTCCAGAGAGACGTTTCCCATGGTTCTTGCGTGAAGACTATGCCTCTATTTATAGGAATCACTTTTTTTTTTTTTCCCCAGAAGTGGTCATAATCGCTTTATCTACACCCTCTTGTCTTGTTCTTGTGGTGAGTGTCTAAGGTGGTCCGATGTAGTTAAGCAGTTTCAGAAGTTATCTCTAGCTTGATTTTCCCCCAGACCTGTGTTAGATTAATTGTTATCCATGGGGAATCTGATTGGCGGAATCGGGGGGGGGGGGATCGAACCTCATTATTTTCTTGCGTAACTTCCATGCAGCCTTCATTCTTAGCATGGTATGTTGACCTCTGAAACGCATCACATTTTCCTTGGAAAAACTTCTTTATTATTTAGCGCCCACATCAATCTTGGCACATAGTAGATCCTCACTAAAGTTTGTGAACGGATTCATTTTTTTTTTTAACATCTTTATTGGAGTATAATTGCTTTACACTGGTGTGTTAGTTTCTGCTTTATAACAAAGTGAATCAGCTCTACATATACATATATCCCCATATCTCCTCCCTCTTGCGTCTCCCTCCCACCCTCCCTATCCCACCCCTCTAGGGGGTCACAAAGCACCGAGCTGATCTCCCTGTGCTATTCGTCTGCTTCCCACTAGCTATCTATTTTACATTTGGTAGTGGATATATGTCCATGCCACTCTTTCATTTCATCCCAGCTTACCCTTCCCCCTCCCCATGTCCTCAAGTCCATTTTCTACATCTGCGTCTTTATTCCTGTCCTGCCCCTGGGTTCTTCAGAACCTTTTTTTTTTTTTTAGATTCCATTCCATATATATGTGTTAGCATACGGTATTTGTTTGTAGATGCTCACATAGTAGATACTCACTAAAGTTTGTGAACTGATTCATTTAAAGCTTTGCTATAAACAACTAGCATCACCTCTTAATCTCAGGTACTGAGAAGTTAAGGAGCTCATTTTGGGTGATAGTGTGAGCTAATGTTGGTGAAAAATCAGTAGAAGTCAGAATGCATTATCAAAGTGTTTAAACAAATGTAACTCACAACAAATCCCCAAAGTTGAATAATTTTTTTGTGGGAAGCCCAGGTAAGTATGGATTTATATTTCAAAACTGGATGCAGATTTATGTTCAGATTTATTCCAAAAATTAAAATATTTTGTCCCACAGATTTATAGTAACACTTTGGATTTGCATAACACTTTAAGCTTTTCAGAGGTTTTCGTATTTATTTTCTCTTTTGGGTCTCAACATTCATGTGCATTAGATGGTGTGGGCATTAATTAGTACCTGCATTTTAATTATTAGATAACTGAGACATAGCAAATTAATTAATGTATATTAATTATATGTATTGATACAGTTAATTAATGACAAAAGCTAATTGGCCAGGAAGTTCTACCTAGTATCTAGCTGCAATTTTCCATGCTGTGAAATAAGTTAGTTTCTCCTTATTAGAAGGCTCTAAACCTGTCTCAATTAAATAATAATCATCCCTTCTATGGTATAATAATATAAATAATCTAGTATTTTCTAAGTTGCTAGTGATTTTGACTTTTCAACATTATTATCCTTTGTTCTTAGACATTTAAGGGAATGAGCTACTTTTTTTTTCTTTTTCTTTTATCTTGGTCCCATCTTTGGTATTGTGGGTTCAAATAGTCATCACAGATAGAGCATAGCACTTAACTGAGTATACAGTTGTTTAAGAAAATTAAAGCATTGAAAAATAAAATCTTTAGAAGATAGTAGTTATAGGTGTGACGACAGTTGGCATATTTAATTGGCTGCTGTAAAGTATTGTTATTAAATCTTTGTGGTTCAGCATTTTGCAGCCCAGAGGACAGAATTTAGATATAGAAAATTCAAGTTCAAGTTCCGGTTCTATCACAGTTCTGTTTCCTCATCTGTAAAATGGAGAAAACACTTGTCTCACAAGACTGTCTTGAGAATCAGTGTGTGACTCTAACTTCTTTTCTCACTGTTAAAAAGAAAAAGAAAAGAAATCCCGATATCTTCTTGGGATATATGAAGTCATATCAATGTTTCTTAAGAACATTATCTTGAGAATTCACCATATTCTTTGAGAAGCGGCAGAATGGAGGACCATCTATGCCATCAGCTTCATGTCCTTGACTAACTGGTGTCTAGTGTCAGAGGTTTGGTATTTCAAGTAATGTCAGACACATGTAAGTCAGACATAGAAAATTATTGTGATGAGGTTTATAACAACGTTTATAAAGAATAATGATGCCTATAGTTGACATAATGCCTTGCAGTTCAGTCATTTATTCATTCAACAAACGTCTGTTAAGTGACAAATTCAAGTAGCTAATATGAGTTCAGCATAGTACAAAGTGCTGAGGATACAAAGTCAAATAGGCTGTAGCCCACGTCTTCAAGGAAAATGTTAATTAAAAAAAAAACTTTTTTGACGTAATTGTAGACTCACATGCAGTTGTATGAAATAATGCAGAGAAACGCTGTACTCTTCACCCAGTTTCTTTCACTGGTAACCACTTGCATAATTATGGTATACAATATCACAACCAGAAAATTGACATTGATAGAGTCCACAGACCTTAGATCTTACAAGTTGCACATGCGTTTGTGCTTGTGTGTGTGAGTTCGTGTGTTTAGTTCTATGTTACTGTCTATGTAGATTCCTCTGTCCAGCACCGCAGTCAAGATCAAGAACAGTTCCATCATAAGGTGTTCGTTTGTTTTGCTATTACACTTTATAAAAAATTACACTTCGTCAAAGAAATTTTAGCTTGACCGATTCTCATGTATTATTTAGGGATCACTGGGGGTGTAAAAACCTCTTTTTTTTTTTTTTTTTTTAATAAAGTTATACAATTTTTATTTATTTATTTATGGCTGTGTTGGGTCTTCGTTTCTGTGCGAGGGCTTTCTGTAGTTGCGGCAAGTGGGGGGCCACTCTTCATCGCGGTGCGTGGGCCTCTCACTATCGCGGCCTCTCTTGTTGCGGAGCACAGGCTCCAGACGCACAGGCTCAGTAGTTGTGGCTCACGGGCCTAGTCGCTCCGTGGCATGTGGGATCTTCCCAGACCAGGGCTTGAACCCGCGTCCCCTGCATTGGCAGGCAGATTCTCAACCCCTGCGCCACCGGGGAAGCCCCAAACCTCTTTTGATGATGCTTATAATATCTATCTCCTCTTTTTCTCATTTTCTTTGCTACCCTCTTACTGCAGGTTTTTCTCATCGTTTATCTTGCTGGATAGAATAGCTTCCTAGTTGGGCTTTAAACACTGTGAGTTCAGAGGTCTGGTCTGTTTTATCAGGTTATACGCCTGAAACATAATAGGGGTGAATGAGTGAGTACACGGGCGCTGCTGCACTCACAGCTGTGTTTAATGAAGGCACAAACCGGGTTATGTCTGTTCTCCTCAGAGATCTTCAGTAGCTTCCCATCACCTACAAAATAACATCTAATCTGCATATTCTAGTATTTCAAACCTTCCACAGTGTGGCCCCAACCTACTCTCTGAACCCATAGCAAATTCCAGATCCCCTATAGCGCTCCGCAGAGCTACCCCCTCCTTCACTCTCCGAGCCTCCCCTGCATGCGCCCACTTCTGGGTCACCCTCCTTCATCCTAAAATGGCCTTTCTCATTCTTGCTCATTGATATCCTTCTGAACTCAGTGCCACCTTTGCAGATAATTTTTATTCACTCTTCCTATACTATGAGATACAGTTCCCATTTAACAGATTCAGCAACTGAGGCTTGTAGATAACATGTCAGCGCCCACAGTTAGTTGACACTAAGTAAGTAATAACAATGTTGGTGGACTCAAAGCCAGGGCATCTAATTAAAGCTCTTATAATCATTTACTAGTTCACCCTGTAGGTTGTTTTGTTTTGTTTAGATCAAATCTCTTAGCAGGTTTACTTTGACCTAAGGAGATATAAAAATAGCTTTTCCGTGTTTAATGCTGTATCTCACAGATTCTCAAGATTGTGTGAACAACACTCTAATTTAGAAAATTTGTGCCCCAGTGTTTAAAGTTCACCGATTTTTGCGGATGTGAATTCATGGTTTCTTCCTTCATTCACCAGCCCGGGCACAGGGTTAAATTTAGGAAGAGAAAGCAATGCATGGTCCTCCTGAAGTGGAGGGTCGCTAGTATAAGTATACACAGGAAAGACAGTGGGTTAAGTGTGGTTGTAGAAATAGGCTCACGGAATTATGGGAATATCTAGGGAAAGAGGTGTCTGGAAAGACTCGCTGGACATGTGATAACTCAGTTGAGGTTTTACTAATGAATAGGAGATGGCTAGTTGTTAGGGGGACAGGGAAAGCGAGATGCATCCCAGAGAGAAGGGAAAGCTGGTTGGTAGGAGGAATTACAAGTTGGCAAGCATTGCATATATATGAGGTACAAGGCAGGGAGGAGTGAGATTTGGGGTCAGAGAGGATGGCCAGCCAGTGAGGGCAAGGTCTGGACTCTTTGGCTAAGGGGCTTGGTTGTCGACCTGTAGAGTGTGTGGAGCCTTTGAAAGAGAGAGATTATAAGTTTGGCTAGATTTGTCTTCAGGAATGTACACAGTTTTATTATTCTGTAGAATCCTCTTTTCAGGAAAACATGAATTAGCTATATAATCATGTCATCTCTCCTTAGCAAGTACTAAATGCTGTAAGCTTCATGTGTATGAAAGTTAAAGAAGGGAAAGAAATGTGCTCTGTGATTTATTTCCTTTCCTGCTAAGGAATGCCATCCCTGTCTTCCTACTTGAGAAGCAGCTGGTAAATTGGTGATGAAATAATTTTTAAGTTGATTTAAGTTACTCTGCAAGTTTTCTTTCCTGGAAGTTCCTTTAGAATTATACATTTCTTTTGATATGTACCACCTCAGGTTTTATATACTGTACTTTTCCCCTGACACATTTTTATTGGGTTTATACTGATATCTAAACCATATTTTTAAAAATCAGGTGACTCTCCTCTTTTTCTGATTTCCACGTTTTAAATCCTGTTTCCATATTCTATCTCCCATAATATCTACTTCCTTATTCCAAATACAAAAGCAAAACAAACCAAAAAAGTTTAAAAGCCCACTGTGAATTACTTACAATGACACATGACCACATTGCTGCTTACATATTGCCTATTTACTAAAGCCATTCTATCATGTTCCATGTTTGGATGAAGAAAATGAAGAATTAAGTCAGGTTTGCTTTCTTTACTTCCCAAATATGCACAGAATTATTTGGTGTTTACAGTAACAAATATTTCATGTTTTTCAAAACAGAATACAGAGGGGTGGTTATCATTCAGATCAGTAGACTATTATTCACTATGGGCCTAATCTTGATTTCATCCTTTGCCCCATTAATAGGTTAGAAAAAGATCTGGCCTCAGAGATGGAAAGCTGGAATTTGGACTGAGTTCTACCTCTAATTCTGGGTGTCCTTGAATAAGTCATCTGTCTCTCTTCCCTGATCCCCTGGGTCCTTGTGTGTAAATCAGAAGTACAGCTAGATGTTGATGAAGAATTTTCTAGGTCTGGCTATTTAACACCTGGTACAAGGCATAGGAATCGATAGAAACTTCTAGTAATATAAAGTTATTATGTTTAACTTTTTTGGGGGGGGGGCCGCATCGAGTGGCTTGTGGAATCTTAGTTCCCTGACCAGGGATTGAACCCAGGCCCTCAGCAGTGAGAGTGCGGAGTCCTAATCACTGGACCGCCAGGGAATTCCCATTATATTTAAACTTATTGTTCAAAATTTTCTCTTTAGATCAATTTTATCAATAAAATTTACGCATAACAAAACACATATTTTCCATGCATGGTTAGATGAGTTTTGACAAAAGTAATCCATATAACACATACAAAAATATGGTTTAGACATAAGTATAAACAAAGTAAAAAGTGTTAGGAGGAAAAATTTCCTTAATGGCTCTAGCCATTCCCCACCCCTTGCTCCAGGCAACCACTGGTGATTTCTGTCCCTAGAGATTAGTTTTGCCTGTTTTAGATCTTCACATAAACAGAATCTTGGAGTAAGTACTCTTCTGTATCTACCTAGTTTTTGCTCACCAGGGTATCTCTGATATTGTATGTGGACGATCACAGTTTGCTTCTTTTTTATTGTTGACCAGGATATATATATATACACACACACATATATACACATAAACACAAACATATATATAATAACAATTTGTTTTTCTATTCATCAGTGATGGATATTTGATTTGTTTTCAGCTTAGGGCCATTATGAATAAGTGATGATACACATTTGTGTATCGTTCTTTTTGTGGACATATGTTTTCATTCTTAGTAAATATCTAAGAGGGAATTGTTGTGACGTAGTAAGTGTCCGTTTAATTTCATAAGAAACTTCCAAACTGTTTTTCTAAAAAGGTTGTACCATTTTATACCCTGCCAGCAATGTATGCGAGTTCTGGTTGCCCCACATCCTCACCGGCATTTGGTGTTGTCAGTCTTGGAATGTCAGCCATTTTTATGAGTGTGAAGAAAACAAAAATGTCTCTTTAATTTGCAATTGTATTAGAAACTCTAAAAATTATACAGTACAAATTACTGTGTATGATTTAGGGATATCAGAATTAGCATATTCCTTAATGAATATTGAAAATATTGTGTTATTTTATATTTTACCATTTTTAGAATCCCTAATCACTGATATGTGTGTATGACACCCACTGATGTTTCTATAGGATGCGTATATATATATATATATATATATATATATATATATGCTCATGTGTGTGTGTATATGCATATTTATTCTCGTCTCCAGTTTTCTTGTTTATTACAATGTCCTGAACGATTTATCTTCTTTCATAATCTACCATGTCTCTTAAAAAGCAGGCTCTTATTATTGCTAATAGTTGAAAATATCTGTGTACCTAGTTAATCAGAGGATTATATCAGTAAAATGAGAGATTCTTTCCTGAAAATATACATCTTTATATAACAGATTTAGGATTTTTAAAATTGGGTATAAAGATACTACCAGTTCGGTGATGGACTTTACAAGTTAAAGTCTTTTCTACAAAAAATGTATTTATGGGTGATAATCATGTCTATCATGAAAATAAATATTTTGATCATAACCTCTCCAGTGATTTACTGACATTGAGGGGTTGATATCCTGTAACCCAGCTAGTGTTCTATGTGACTGGGTTAGAGATCAAAAGGGTAATGCTTCTAATATTCATGGAAGAATTAGGTAGTAAGCTAGTTGACTAAACGTGTAATCAAAACTTCTCATCCTAGGATTCAAACAATGGCTTTTCTCATTTTGTAATGTATGCCTGTGGATCTTTGTGTACTATTGCCTTTAGAGATAACAAATTTTCACAGAGTTAGAAAGCAATAAAATACACTTAACAGTAAATCTTTACTGAGTGTAGTTTAATCTTTCTCTGATGCAGAAAGCACTTTATAATTTTATAGCTCCACATTATTGTGAATGCCAGTTATTATATTGGCTAAGAGCAGAAGTGATGTTGAATCAAAACTATGTGCTAATAGAATCTCGGACTGGGAGAGATGGATGTGTGTTTACCCATATACATCCCTTTATTTTAAATTAAATATGATTTTTTGCCATTCTCATTTCCTCCTAGGTTTCCCCCCAGCTTCCCCTCCCCACCCCCGCCCAGGCTTCTCTACTTCTTCTGAATTTATACATCACTCTCAGTTTCCTTAACAAAATTACAGTTTCAGGCTTTCTCTATGTGAAAACCATGACAAAGTGATTTTATAGCCAGTTCTGAAAGTGACTAAACTTGACAATTGTATTTTATGACAACCTCTGCTTTCGTGTCCCCGGCCTACTTTTATATCAGCTTTTTTTTTTTTTTTACCCCAAATATGAACAATTTCGTATCTCTGCATTGGTTGAAAACAAATCCCTTTACCAGGAAGACATTTTAATGGAGAAGAGCATGCTTCCCTTAAGTCACCAGAGCCTTTACACCTTAACTCTGTAATATTCAATTTCTCACTCACCAAGAACCACAGCCTTTTTTTTTTTTTTTTTGGGTGGTTTGTGTTCCTAGGGGTTGGGGAAGAATTAGTATTATGGAACTAAACCAGATTAGGGGGGAATGTGAATTAGATTTGGTAACAGATGGTGCTGTGGAAATTAAAGGTTCTTTGCGAATGGAAGCGACAGCAGCTTGTTTCTGTTCTCTCAGTCTCTCTGTTCATGCACTTGATAGACGGGTATAAATCACAACAATCCTGTCTTGACAGCCAATTTCGAGAATTTGATCTGGTTAAAGACATGGCTTTCGTGCTCCACTCCCCAAAACCTGCTTCTACTTTATTTTTACACAGCACCTTGTCATATTTAGAAAAACAGACTCACCTGCCTCTCCTTAATGAAATTTTTCTTAATTACAGTTTTAGCTCTTTAGTGTTAATTAATTTTCCATTCAGCCTGAATTTTCATAATATCTCTGAGGGATTTTTCCTTCTCTTTTTTTCCCCACCGTTTTTACTCATGCATATGCTTTTGTTGTTTCTAAAGATGCTTTTCACTGTCAGAAGTTCTTATCAGAGACACTATCTGAGAATCCTAATTACCAAAATCATTATTTGGAAAGAGAAAAGCTTTCACGGGAAGTAGTAAAGTTATCAAATCAGAAAAATTTTTAGAGGTGTCGGAAGCAGTCACCCAAAGAGCAGTTATTTCAACAAAATTGCACGAAAAGGTGAGTGACAAGCCTTTTTTTTTTTTTTTTCTCTTTTTGGCTGATAAGAGCTGCAGAAATGTCTGCTCCATCAGCTAAAATAAACCCCACCAAGTAAAAACATGTGACCACAATGTGGCCGAACCAGCTTGCGTCTGTGTTGACCTGGTGAGGATCTAGGAAATGTGAATTAAAGTTCAGAGAATCTAAATGAGAGACTAGAAATTCCAAACACATTGGGTGGACTCTTTACAGCCAGGCCCTCAGGTCTGACCAGCTCGGGAGAAAAGAACTAAAGTTGCCTCTGACACATCCACGTGGCATTTGGGCGCACAACCTGTCAAGGAAAAGGAAATAGAAGAGAGGAGGAAAAAAAAAATCACTCCAGAAACGAAGATTCTTTGAGCGAGCAACTAACAGTTGGTAGAAATGAAGCTTCCTACTGGCAGTCAAATCAAATGTAGTAACAACTCAAGGGCTCCCCGCTGCTTGCTGACAGCGTGGTGTCACACACTGGGACAAACATTCACTTAAACGCTGATTGCAGAGAATTGCCCTTTCTGCCAACGCCTCCCACCAAAAACGTAATGAGCAAAAAGAGAACCATTTCTAGGAAAAAACCAAGAGTCCTGCTTCCTGGATCCCACCAGATGATCGTGGCACTGTTTGGCCTTCGGTCACCCGCTGGGAAGGATTCCTCAGTTGACTGTAGTTGCTGTGGTTGTGTTGTTATGTAGCAGGTTGTCGGCTGCGTACTTTTTCTTTCTCCTGAAGCACGTACATGCGCGCGCACGCGCGCACACACACACACGCACACACACGTGCACTGCCCTAACCGTGAAACTTGGCTAAGTGCAGTAGCAGCCAAGGAAACAAAAGGAAGTTTGGGAAGTGTGCTTTCATGCAATAGCCCTTGCTCTCAGTCTCATCTGAGTCACAAGCCAGCATGGGTTTTATTGGAGTAAAATCTTGGGTTGGCCAAGAAGTTCGTTTGGGTTTTTTTTTAGGCCAACCCAGTAGAATTTTTTTTTTTTTTTTTTAATGGCAGCAGTTATTTTAGAAAGCACGTGGGCGCATCCTGCCATTTGACCAGGGAGGATGAGGGTCAGAGTGTGGTAGAGACCGGCCTCAGGTCACACAGCACTGGGTCCCCGGCTAGAACCACATTGCTCCTCCCTCTAGCGCTGTTAAGAAGACACAGTTTGCTGAGAAATGGAGGAGAAGACAGACAAGGTGTCGGAACCCTGGTGTCCTACATTTTTTAATCAGTTTTTCAGAATTGAGACTAAGAGTCAGAAATTTTTCTCTGCACGTTTATCTTTGGACCTTTGAATGACAAAACCACAAGCGAGTCCTTCCGATCTGAAATCCCGGCCTCTCTGTGGCTTCCATTGTCTTCGCTGGATGGTGTCCCACTGCTGAATAATCTCTTTTACAAAACCCATAATGCTGCAGAACAAATCCTTCGTCATTTCCATGGCTTGAATTAAATATATATGTTATTTTTCATTGCCTGCAAGTAGTGGCTTGGGTGTTTAAGCTTCACCTTCTCTTCAGGCAACTAGCTCAATGAAATGTTTTCTTTTAAAGAAAGAAGACAGAGGAAGGAGTCTTAGGATTAATAATTAGCTGATTTCCCCTCCTCCACACCGCCCCCCCAACTCTCCTACTTCAGCTGAACAACACCTCGTACCAACAGAATATCATGTTAACCTCTGCTATCATAGATCACCCCCAGACCAGCTGCTTTTGCATCCAGATGTTAACTACTGCAAACTAAGCTATTAAGTTAAAAGTATAAATATAGTTTAACCGCTGTCCAACAGGGAAAGATGTGGTTTATTATCTGTGGCGGTACGATGAATCTCCCTCTCTAACATAGAAATGTTCCAATATGCTCGAAGTAACCTTTATTTCAACGGTGATTCCTCCTCAGCAGCTCAGCTTTCTCACCACTGTGATTCACCCAGTTTCCGGGAATGTTTCAGAGTTCCACTCCAGAGGAACTGGCCTATATCTATGGAGGCAGCTGGCTTATTGGTCATTGTAATTGCTTTTGCAAAACATTTTCTTAATGAGTAAAGGGTGACATCAATACGATGATCTCAATATCCTTACATCAACTCCTGGTAGCATTCTTATTTCGTCTTCCAGCGTAGCAAAGAGAATAGGAAAGGGAGATTCAGGCAGCCTGAGCTTTCACTGACCTGGATTTGATTTGTGAACTCCATCACTGGAGTGTGTGTGTAAAGCATCTATATTCGATTTTTAATTTGTAAAGATCAGTGCATAGACTTTCTATGAGTTGAATGTCTGTTTATTTCTCCTCTAGCGAGATGCCTTTAGAAGGTCTTCATTTAGCTGTCAGTCCCCCCGCTGGCGTGTCGGCTTTTTCTCTTCGGCGTGCTCCTTGACTGCTTGAAAACGGAATTGTCTGAACACAAGCAAACTTTATTGATCCATATTTCTGTTTGAAAGACCAGAGATTTGTAGAAGGAGGAGACTATTTTTTTTCTCTAGAAAGCTTATTGCAGAGGAGGTCTGCTCATGGCGTAGTAAATCTCTAAGACCGAATGAATGTTACATTCAGCATATATCATAAGCTTCATTTTGATGATTTATCTTAGATCTTAGGTAGTTTTTTACCCCATACTCACCGTTTTTTTTTCTGGCAGGGTCCCCACCTTGTGCCCAGGGCTGTTTCACTCTACCCTGGAGATAGTGATCCGGTCAACACTTGGGCATTTCCTACATCAAGATGTAGAGTACACGATTCTAAAGCCCTTCTGGGCCTCTGGCTTTTGGTCCCAGGGGAGTAACTTGTGTAAGGAAAGAACTGTCCTTAGGGATTGAAGATAAAATGCTTGTTTTGCATCTCTTGTGCATCTGAGTCGCTGACTAGACAGTTCTTGACGTTGTCTTCTAATATCCATAGGTGTCCTGGACTTGGGCAGTTGTGAGGATATAGTTAATTAAGCCGCATTAGGGCAAATATACACACTTGTTAAAACACTTAATTTGCCTCAGTAATATTGATTACATGGCAGAAGTTTGTTTAAACTGAATGGTATTTTTTTCCCCTACTGTTACAGTCCTTGAGTGCAATCTGTATAATAGCTAATAGCCATCATCAATTAAATATCATGTTAGTTGTAAAGTAATGTCATAAGAATTGATTTGGACTTGGCAGTGGAGGAGAGCTCTCCCTTCAAAGCCAATGTAGGTGATTAGCCAGAGTTTTAAGCAGAATCATGGTTCATATAAACTGTGTATATTTTATAGACTTATAGCTGCTCTATATTACATGAGAGCCCATTATATTAAAGAAAAGCTCAGACGGTTAATTATGCAAAACATCATGTATGCAATTACCCAGCATTATTATGCATTTAACAGTCTTATTGATTTGCCAGTAGCTCGCTTACTGTATTTAGAGCTATAAACAAGGGAGGCGCACCCCCAGATTGACATAGGTCCAAGAAAACAAGCTAAGGATGAATTACACTAGTAAGCGCTCCTGCATCAGATCAAATCCTTCAATACAGAAACTGTCAACAACTGTAATGAGCAACACATTGTGATATCACAGGACCATTTCTTTTCCCATTAATAAAGTTTATCAACCAGGAAGCATCAGAAATCACCTGGTAACGCAAACTGAAGCAATTGCAATTTCCTACATCTAAAATAGTCTGGATAGCTTAACAAGGCACTGGGCAGTGGCCTCTGGCTGGAATGATACAGTAAGATAGGATGCAGGCACTTTCTAACGCATACACTTAGAACACCCCCAGTGTGAATAGCGCATTTCTCTTTGCTGAAAAGGAATGGAATCCATTTCCCTTCCTTTGTTTTAGGGACAACAGCAGGAGGAAAGGCACAAGGTTTTATAGGTCTTTCTCTATATCCGATTGGATGGCCAACCATCCTGGATTGTCTGGACTAAGGAAGTCCCAGGACATGAGACTTCAGTGATTAAATCAGGATAGTCGACCAACCTAATTTCAGAGCAAAATTGAACACTGGAGCCCTAAAAGCAGATAGGGCTTCAGCAAGGTCCTTCCTGGTCATGGTTTAGCCCTAGGTATGAAATTATATTCCTGGGGTGCTTTCAACGACTGGCCAGAAATGAGTTCCAAGTCTCCTGTTTTTATTTGTCCTAAACTTCTTTGCTTAGTGTAGCACGCGTGGCCCTTGACAGAACTGGGAAAGCGTTCAGCTTAGATAGAGGCTCCGATTTGTTACTTGAAGGAGCTGGCCCCTGGTTCCCACACAACTTAGCTACATCTCTTGTCAACAACTCAAGCATCAGCTTTGTGGGGAGCTGTTTGCTTACTCTGGTTCTTGACAGAGTGAGTTGCAAAGAGTCTTTTAGACTAAACGCACAAGTTATTTGTTCAAAGAATCAAGAAGCGGCATCACTAAATCATTGTGATCATGTTATGCAGACCTCTGTTCCATTAGATGGGCCTCCACGTTTATTAAAGAAGACCTAAAATAGTATCTAAGTGTGTGTGCATATGTGCGCATGTGTTTTAATCTTTCTGGCGTGTGGGTCAGGATTTACAATTCCTTCTTTACAATTAATGGTCTCCTTCTGTTAGGTTAACCAGGCAGACCTGAAGATATTTCTTATTAAAAGAAAAAATCCTCTCTCTTCCTTCCCCAACTAAGCCAGTGTACCTTAATGCAATGATGATATGTTAGACCCAGCAGTTGTCAAAGCAGCGTATTACTGTGATGCCATAATGACACCCTGTCTCTGTAAAGTAGTCATGTTTTCTCAAATCACACGTTGCACCGTTGATTTCTGACATGACACTTCATTCGGTTGCTTTCTCTTTCTTCAGCATCACCATTCTTTGACAATAGCAGCTGGTGCCCATTTTGTTACTAAGTGATTCACATTTTGCCACTTTACGAGAGTGCAATTAGTTGAAGCAGGAGAGAAAAAAAAAAAGCTCATTGTAAAGTGGCGTGCTTGGAGTTGTAACTCAGACTGCCAGCGGAGCTGCTGGGGTCATGAGCTTGGAAGCCTGGGCCTCGGGGAGCTGCTGCCTTAGTCTTGGAGGTTTTCTTCTTAAAGCATTAAAACAAAACCCAAAACCTATAGGCTAATAAAAGCTTCTTATTTTTTGAAACAAAAATACTTAAATATTCAATCTGGTGATTTCGACAGGTAGAAAACCGACCAATCCTTATAACTTCATTCCTACTTTGGATAGGTTAAGTGATGAGCGATAGGACTTTCGATAACCTTCCTTTCCAACCCTGAAATTCTCTGATTCAGTGAGAGAACTAAGGATTCTGTCTTCTCTCTCTCTCTCTCTGTCTTCTCATATTTGTAAGCTTGCAGGTTTGCTGGCTCCATTGTTGTTATGTAAAACTTTGAGATATAAATTGATAAAGTGTTTGGAATTTATAATGATGATGGGTACCTTTTCGGGCCCTTAAGGATGACAAGGAAGAAAATAAACTAGTGAGTTGTTTAGTTGTCATTTATTTAGCCTATTTAGGTGTCTGTCACTGAAATAGGTATAATAAAATTTCAAAAAATCTTTCCTTGGTGTTAAAATCAGGAAGGCCAAAGAAGATCTGTACACATGTGTTGCATTGATGCACCACTTTTTTTAGGAGGGAAATAAAGTAGCAAATGAACTCAAGTTTGGTATAAAATTCAAAAGATGAAATGCAGCTGCTTATTACAAACTTTTATTGGATTGGCCAAAATGTTCGTTCGGGTTTAGGTAAAACTAAAAGACACATTTTTAACTTTCACGAAGAACTGTTGAACAACGTATTCACTAACCGAACGAACTTTTTGGGCAACCCAATAGTTTGGTGAAAGGGTTAATAATATTTAATCATATATAAGCCTATGGAACGTAGGCTTAAGTCCCTTCTGGGAAATGTAGACCACTCTGGACACCTACACATTGCCCAGAAATTCACAGCAATTCACTCACAGTCATACATTTACCTGGATCTAGGTAGCCTCTCTGAAAACAAGCTTGATAATTATAATATAAATGGAATATTAACTTACAGATTATCTTGTTTTCCCCCTCCAGCAGCAACTTATTGATTCTTATTCTTTTTGTCTGTCACTTTCTCCCTATACATGAACACCTGTACGTACAGTTAATCAACTGTCAAAAATTACATTTTTAAATAGTCCAGCAACCAAGAAGCTTTATCTGCCTGGTCATTAGTATCTAACACCAAAGATAAATTTTACTCTTGCTAACCCTTAAGCAAGGCTGGGCGAGAAGTTCCTATGTTGAAGCAGGATCATCAGAATTTATATATAAATGTATATATATGTATAATATATATAATAGAACATATATAGAATATATATAGAATACAGAAGACTATATCTCAAACTGTATTGAAAATACTTTCTAAAGCACTGCAATGTCCCTGGCCTCTGGAAAGCTGTTATATCCCTCAAATTTAGTTTCTTATAAAGAACATAAATGTTGTTCTTGATATGGTTGTTTCTCCGTCCAGTTTATTCTCAGGGTGTTCACTCAGAGAAGATTTTTAGAAAGTTGCTTCTCTTTTTCCCTTGTGTCTCCCATCATTTCTCTTAAAATAATAAAATAAAAGCAACTCTACAGAGCCTTTAAAATAAATATTTCCCACATTTTCCCAACACATGTTATTTCTGTTCATAATTCTTAACTAAATTTAGATTTTTATTAATCCAGTGTGACCTAAAATTTCTGCGTTAACAGCACAATGTGGAATTGGGCTTATTCTCTTTGGCTCCAGATAAAGCCATCATCTTGGAAATGGCTCTTTCTGACAAAAAGGTGTTCTTTTGAAATAAAGTCTTATTCACTACATTCCTCTTAGAGTTAATGTGAATTTTAGTGCCTCTAATTTTAGATTGAAGTGAAGTCTAGAATAAAACCCACCAGCTGACAATTGAATTTATAGATAGTTGTGAATATCTCAGGCTTGAATAATAGAGCTGTAGAATTTCAGAGACAGAGAGGGAGAGAATTAAGACCCACTGTAGTTTTAGGGTATAATGTAATGGTGTCTAGGAAATGTTCAGTGTAATGAGCTAAGTAGTAATTAGGAGACAACTGTGTTCTTTCAGATTCTGTTTCGGTGTCACTCCAAACCCTGGGGAGGGTGACTCAACGGGGTGGCCTTGTAGCCAGCGTGGTGGCTTCTTCAGCCACTTTTCCACTCATGGGTGAGTGTGAATGTCATAGAGCCTCTGTGTGTGCCAGCTCTACCCCTCTGTGCTTGGCTATTTAAAATCATCAGTGAACACCTTGAAAAACTCTCTGTTGGCTTCAGGACATTTCCGCACTGGACTTTGGAGTCAGCCCTGAGTTGAAATCCCGACTCTTCCACTTCCAAACTGTATGACTTTCAGGAAATTGTTTGATGTCTGAGGCTCTGTTTCCTAAAGAGTAATACCTCCCTCACAAGGTTGTCTTGGGGATTAAATGAGGTAATATTTGGAAAGTACTCAGGTCAATGCCTGACATGTAGTAAGCACTTGATAAATGGCAACTCTATTATTATTTCCACTGGGCAAAAAGGTATTCATTAAGGAAGCAGTTCATGTCTGAGAAGAAACATAGAAAACCTACAGCACCGATCCAGCATGTTCACTTTCCTTTACAGCTACAATGGCCAGACTTGTGTAGAAGAGATTGCCACTGTCCAAAGGCTTCCCCGACCACTTGAACTTCCTGAATTTTCTTGCTTCCATCCAGATTATTGCAAAGTTAGGGGCTGAGATTTTCGAGGAGACAGCTGGCTGGAGACACCCAATTTTTCAAAGACCTTAACAACATGCATTTGACACATAAACATTTGGTGACTTTGCAAATAACCCTTCCATAAATAGGAGGGTGATTCCTGGCCTTGTTTCTCAGTCAAGAGTTCTGCACATTTTAGAAGTCCATGAGAAAACGCCCGAGGGAAAGAAAATTGGGATAAAATTGAACAGAGACAATCCAAGAAAAGAGAGAGAGAGAAAAGAAGGCCCAGGGAAAGCGTGGTCTGTTTTGTGATCAAGCAGCAAAGCAACTCTCCTTGGGAAAAAGAAAAAATGATTAAGAAATGGTGCCTCGAAGGCAGATGGCGAAAGAGTTCATTGTCGTGGCTGTGAGAGATTCAGTGCCGGAGAGAGGAAAGGGGAGCGACCGTGTTTTAGTACCCTAACAACTTCTAACTGTAGTCTAAGATCATAATGTATGTGCGAGCAGTCCAGTAATTATAAGGTAATAAGTGAAGTGGTAGAGTAAGTGCTTTAAATTAAAAGGAATTTGCAGGGCTGCTGTAAGTCAGTGCCGACCCGCTTTCTTTCAAACGTTGACTTGAGGAAAAGTGCTTAGCCCAGGGTGCAAGCTGGGAGACAAGGAGAGCGATCTATTAATTACAGAGCTCATTAACAGTGACGGGGACAAGGCAGCAGATGCGGGAGGGAGCGGACGCCCGGTTCAGGCTGGAGGGGGCTATTTTTTCTTTCACTAGTTCTTGATGAAAGGACAACACAAGTGGGTGGGCGAAAGCAAGAAGATATTTTTGTGGATTTCTCCTTCCTGTTTGCTTTCTTCACATCCTGAGTTTGCTTTACTTTAGAAAGAGGCACAAAACTTCCAATGGGAAATCTGTTAGGAAAGAGGCAAATTCTTGCTCTGGATGCTTTGCTCTTGAGACCGCCTTCTCGGAACCGTTCAGTGAACATTCCCTGATAGGAAATAACCATATTTTTCTTCTTTTGAAAGTAACAGAACAGTGGGGGAAGGGGGCACCCGGAGGAGAGCATGAAATTTGTGCAGTGATAAAATATCATTAGATTTATAGTGAAAGAGATAATTGCATCCCTTCGGTTATCCTGTGACTACTCCCCCAAATTCGAGTGAATGACCATTACCCTGTGAGATTCCCATAAATCAACTTTCCACTGGGAAGCAATTATCTAAGTTTGTTTCTCAACTGTCACCTCTTCTTTCTATAGTGGGCTCTCAGAAGGTTCCTAGAGACTTTGCTAAAAGGGGTTTTGCACTATGGCGAACCGGAAAGAAAATAGGACCAATTATATCTTTTCATCTAATTACCTCTTCCGAAATTTAATCACTTACGGGTCTGACAAAGTAAGAGGGGCAGTCTGTTTCTTCTAGATAAGAGAGAGAGTTTGTTAGATTAGATGCTTCATCATATTTCCTTTTAGGAGGTATGATGTTAAAAGACCAAAGGAAGGGGAGAAAAAGAGACCATCGCAAATCTCATTTTTTCAGGGCAAAACTTGATACATCCTTACTTTGCTGAATATGAAGTATCAGGTTTATGGATTCACAGGTACACTGAAGGCTCAAATGGCTTTTAGTGATTCCTCTCTTCAACAGTGGCAAATCGCACATGCAGACACGGACACATGTAAACACATGTACATATTTATTAATCAATGCTGGTGATCATTTCACTGTTTTGTGGGCTCTAGGAAATAATCCTTAAATATTGGCTAGCATTTTATCCTTGATGTCTTTCTGTATCGCTAAATGTCTAGGAAATAGAGCAATTTAATTAAAGAGGCAACGTGATTGAGGATATATTCCCTGTGTGTCTTAGATCAATAAAAGACACAGTTATGCTTATGGAAGCGTGCTGACAAACAGTAATTACAGAGCTGAGGAATCATCTGTTCGGTCTTGACAATAAAAGTTTAGTTCTGCTCATAATAAAATGACTGCAACATCAGAAAATGGAAGAGAAAAGTAGAGTGAGGATAAGGGTAATTTTAGAAGTGATATGGACTTTGCAAATTACTCCTCTTCTGAGGCTAAATTTAGAATCTAGAGAGTTGATTTAGATATTGACAGTGGTTCTTGAAGAGAAAGGTAAAACGAAAGGAACTGGATCTGTTAGAGCTTTTGTTTATGGCCTGTCTGGGCACTTTGATGTAACCCTGTCACGCCCTTATGCTGATTACCTTGTTGTAGAACAAGAGATATTGACTAGAGAATGATGTGTAGTCCCTAGTTCTTATGCAGCACTCTCAAAGAGCAATGTCTTTAACGTATGAATTCTTCTCTCTTTTTTTTTTTTCTCCTTTCGATCTTTTTTTTCACTTTCTCTATTTTTTCACCTTCTCTTTGTTTCTACCTCTTTTGGTATCTGTGTTTGACACTCTCTCCTCTTTCTCTCTCTGTTTGCACCTCCCTAAACCTCAGGCTTCTCTGCAGAATGTCAAACAAAGATCGACACATTGATTCCAGCTGTTCGTCCTTCATCAAGACGGAACCCTCCAGCCCGGCCTCCCTGACGGACAGCGTCAACCACCACAGCCCAGGTGGCTCTTCAGACGCCAGCGGGAGCTACAGTTCAACCATGAATGGCCATCAGAACGGACTTGATTCGCCACCTCTCTACCCTTCTGCTCCTATCCTAGGAGGTAGTGGGCCTGTCCGGAAACTGTACGATGACTGCTCCAGCACCATTGTTGAAGACCCCCAGACCAAGTGCGAATACATGCTCAACTCGATGCCCAAGAGACTGTGTTTAGTGTGCGGTGACATCGCGTCTGGGTACCACTATGGGGTAGCATCCTGTGAAGCCTGCAAGGCATTCTTCAAGAGGACGATTCAAGGTGAGTGAGGGTTGCACCTGGCGATACCCACCCTCCTCCAGCCTCATGTGATGGTTGGTTGGTTGGTTTTCGTGGTTCTGGCCCTTGTTAGTCAAGTTGTGCATTCTTAATTCTATCTTGAGTACAAAATAGAAATAGATGAAAATAGATAGTGGAGGGTTTGTAGAATAGACTCCCCACCCCCCCACCCCCCCATCCCCACATATGCTCCCTATCAATTCCGCGTTTACTATCAAGCTCTAAAGATGGAATGATAATAAGCTATGGGTGGAGTTTGAAAGAGCACAGCTGTTATTAGAGCAGTGGGGGTCTGCATAGCCACTGAACCGATGCACACTGGACAAATAGTGCTTTTACCTCTTCTGTTCTTCGTATAGCTGAAATGATAAATATTTTAGACCAGTGGTTTTCAAAGTAGAGTGTGCATCAAACTCGCCTGGAGAGCTTGTGAAAATGCAGATCACCCACTCCCAGAGCTTCTGATTCATTAGATCTGTCTTGGGTAGGGGGTCTGAAAATTTATATTTCTAACAAGTTTTCAGACGATGCTGATGCTGGTCCAGGAACTACACTTTTGAGAATCACGTCTCTAAACAAATTTAATTTTCTACGCCCTTCCTTCTTTTCCTGTGGTTGGATGTACTTTCCCCACCTTTTTAATAAATTTGTATGAAAAAGCTTCCAAACTGTACCAAAATATAAAATATGCTTCCAACGTATGTAAGACATACCCAAACCTTTATAGATCTCCGGATTTATAAATAACAATATTATTTCCCACCGAAAAATGTAGAAAAACATGACTAAAATTTGTATGTGACCCTTTAAACTAGGAATCCACAAATACAAAACTCAGCTCCTTTTCAAAGCTATAGATATATATCTTACAGAAAATTACATTTCACTTGTTTAGATCCTTTGTGATACACTTTGGAAGAAAATAGAGGAAGGAAAGAATCATTGTTTATTGAGGATCCCCAGCACACCAGTGATTCTATTCTGCTCTGCTCCGTGGTTTACAAAGCGTATCTTCTGGGAATGTCCTGGCGGTCCAATGGTTAGGACTCCACGCTTTCACTGCTGAGGGCCCGGGTTCACTCTCTAGTCAGGGAACTGAGATTCCACAAAGCACGTAGCATGGCCAAAACAAAAATACCCAAAATGTATCTTCTTAACCAGTTATAGATACAAGTGTGTTTTCCCTCATGTCAGTGGTTCTCAACCTTGCAGGCTCACAGGAGTCACCTGGAGACATAAAAAAAAATACTGATGCCTAGGCTCATACCTCCAAATTCAGAATTAATTGGCCTTGGGTGCAGCCAGGGCAAGCGGGGATTTATGAAAGCTTCCTAGTTAATGCTTCATCTAAAGCCGAGGTTAAGAACCACTGCACTATACTGTGCTGTGTTCTGTGACAGTGCTTTTGAAAGTGTGGCCGCTCTCAGTATCACCAGGGAATTTGTTAGAAATGCAGATTCCCATCCTTCATCCCAGATTACCTCCGTCAGAATCCCTGGGGGAGGGCCCAGCAATTCGTGCTTTGCCAAGCCCTCCAGGTGACTCTGATGCTCACCCGAGTTTGAGAACCACAGCTCTATTACCGTGTTGCTGCTGATTTACCGCTGACAACTCTTCTTTGTCGTCTACTGGTCCCTTGTTGGACATAACTGAAATCAGTTTAATAACTGTGTGACATGCTTACTGGTTTTTAAAGTGCAAAGGAGATGATGTTTGTTAAACTCTAATCCTTCTAAATGTTTTAACAAAAGGTGATTCTGAACCCCTTTATGAGCACAGAGAGTAATCTTCTACCCTTTCCTTTTACGAGCATGTGGGCGGGCAAGTCTTTTCACCCAGTAGCACTGAAGATCAGTGATTGTCCTGAGTGGAACAGGTGGTACCATCTCCCATTGCTTTTGTGCTGTCTATTACATAATCACTTCCTTGATGTATGGCTGATGAATACACAGTTAAAGAGTTAAAGTGCACAGTTGTTCAAGATATCATAACTCTTACATAATAGAGTGGATCTATCAGCCTAATCTTTTCACGGCCTTTCATAGTTTTAACGGAAGAACACAAGCCAAGTTAGTGTGGCGTATGTATGAATTACCTAAATATTTTAATAGCTGTATCTTCATATTTAATTGATCACCATAGCCATATTTTATTCGCATTTTCTTACAAAAATCCTTCATCCACTGGATCTTTATTTTCCTTCTTCTCATTTATAAACTGAAGGCGTTAATACCTACCTCAAGGAATGCTTCTGGATAAAGTGAAATACAAAATCACATGTAAAGTGAGTAAATAAACAATGATGATCTGTATGCAAAGCTTCCTCCCACTTTGGGGCATTTGAAAGTATCTCTTCAGCCTACTTACTAGATTGCAAAACTTGAGAATGAAAACACACTTCAAATCTTCGGGTTCCTACCACCCATTGTCCAACAGTATTAGAATATGGATGCTACAGAACATCTCAGATTTAAACTGTTAGTAATTTGGTTTTGTTAATTCAGTTTACACAGCTCGGGGTCTAACTACACAAAGATAAGGGAGTGTTTGGGGATAAATTAACAAACACTGTGTACGCTGGTATAAGCAAAATGGTCTCAAAATGAAAATCACTCCCATTTACTCAACAAATATTGACTAAAAACCTACTGTGGGCCTGGCACTGTGCTGGCCTGAGTTTCAGCTTAGCAACACTGTGTGAAAGCTTGGTTCCCAAAGGTTTGTGGATTGCAGTGAATTCCTCCTATAAATGTCTCCTGCTTTGAGGGAATACCAAAGTTTTTTGTTTTGGGAGGGGGGGGGGATTGAAACAACGTGGTCCTCAGTATGTTTTCCAAAGATAGGACAACTATGTGAAAACATTTCCTGACAGTTGTTTAAAAAAAAAGAAAAAGAAAAAGAAATCCTATCGCTTAGCTATTAATAGCCGTGCAATAGTTACTTACCGAGCGATCCCTGGAATAGAACAATTGCACTTCTATCGCTGATTCTTCCTTAGGATGCTGAAATGCTACCAAAAGCCTCACAGGGTGAACCACAGGGTGATTCTTGGCATTGATGTATAGTGCTCAGTTCTACTCCATATTGGAGACAGCAACTTTCAAGGATTTTGAGCAGCAGACATGTCACTGTCCGGATTAGCACTCTGGGCTTGCCCACCTGGCTGTGCTTGTAGCTGGCAGCTGGGTGGCACTCCTGCTGCCCTGCTACCCTGCTAGCTACATCAGCGGGCATCACGCCGTGATACTCACTTAGCCCCCAAAAAGCAGTGAGGCAAATAAAGGGATTAAATTGTGAAAGTGTAATGTAATAATTAGGGCGGTAATTGTAAGGGAGATTGGAACGGCCCCTCCTTCCTCTGGCCAACTAGTGATAGCGATTCAACTCGGAAGATGTTGAAAGTGGCCGAATCTGTTGCATCATCACAGATGCTTAGTCTGATGTGGAAGGGACCATAGAATCCATTCTCATGCCTTGAGGCAGCATTGCAGCCAAACTCTCCTTGACCGATGGTAGTCTTTCCCTTCCCTCCCTTAAAGCTCTCCTGCAGAATGAGAAAGGATTATGCAACTGCCCTTAAGAACAAGTCTTCCCACCATCTCATAGCCGCTGTGGCCAAGGGGGTAAGTGTGGCTGCCTGGTTCTGGTCTCATTGACTTGACTAAGGGACATATATATTCAAAGCCATAGTCATGGGAATATTTCCTCTTTAGAATTTTTATTTCTTGTGATAATAATTTAAGATTGGTTATCCAATATGCAATACATTTTAATAGTTGGACAAAATACTTCTTAAATTTAGAGCCAAAAGAACATATATTCAGAGCGCCTCTTGCGAAAAGTAATGAGAATTGTTCTTTTCAAAGCTGAATGTGGTATTCTAGTTGCGAAAGGCAATTAATCATAAATTTCAGTGAAAGTCAACCAGAAAGGCATATTTTATTTATTGACTGTTTCCAAGTTATCATTGGAAAACTATTGAATTAGGTCAACACTTAAGTAAAAGTCAAAGTTTTGGAAGGTTTTAGTTTGCTTTTTTCTTTCTTTTCTTTTTTTTCCTGACCAAAAACTTTTTAGAGGATTTTGACTGTTCTATCATCCCACAGGGTTACAATGGCAGCAATGATTTCATTGTCATTTTCTAGGCTTATTAATTTTTGTGTGTGATATCGTTATTCTGATTTTTTTTTCTAATTCTAGTTTGGCCTTAATTCATAAATGAGTGGGAACTTCTGTGGGTTTTTTTTTGTGGTACCTTCTCATTAAGAGTTTTCCCTGGATTCTTATTAAGGAGGTAAGAGAAGGAAAATATCTTTATATCCCCCCAAAGTCAATATATGTTTCATTATTTAATTCACAAAACACTAGCCCCGTGAAGTTTTTATGTCTATTTAAGAATATGGAAAATAAATTGTATATATTTATTAATATAACCATTTCAACCGTTCATTCTTGTGCTAGAAATATGGCATTCCCCCCTCTTTTAAAAAGGATATTATATATTTTAAAAATAGGAGATTATTTTTTTTAAGATATTCTTTCTAGCATGGGTTTTGGATTCATATAAAACCAGGTCCAAGTCTTAGCCACTTACCTGCTGAGAGGCCATAACTTCTCTGTGCCTCCCTTCCCCAGGTGGTAAGGATTAAATGAAGAGACTATCAAAGCACCTGGCCCATAGTAAGGGCTCAATAATTGATTGACTCTGGTTGATACTGGCAGTATGACTGGACTATTCAAGCACGGGGTGGTTCAAATACTCTAGGACAAATAGATGTCTTTGATGCTAAACTAGAAGGACCTGTGAGCTTCTCAGCTCACAGCTACCCCCCTTTTGCTCTGATAGTAAACTTTCTCTCCCTGTAGCCATTTTTCACAATAGTGCCCTTTTATATTAGAGGGCATTTAGGTGGGCCGATTGGAAATTTGATTGGTTTTATATAGTTTTTTTGGTTTTGTTTTGTTTTGTTTTTTGACTGTGCTGCTCGGCTGGTGGGATCCTAATTCCCTGACCAGGGATTGAACCCAGGCCCTCGGCAGTGAAAGCACCGAGTCCTAACCACTGGCCCACCAGAGAATTCCCCTGGTTTTATGTAGTTTTGTGGTGATCTATTAATTTTTTTTTCTGTGACTGTGGATGGGAAACTAGGTTAATCAGAAAGGGAACCTGAATCTTATCACTTGAGTAAAATATCCCAATTAAGCTTTGAATATGGGATTCAGGAAATAAAAAAGCAGAATGTCTTTGCAGCGTGAAATCTAGGAGGGACCATCATGAGAACCAAGTCCACTGCGGATGCTCGTGGGACCTGAGACAGTGTACACCCACCTATTGTGTATGTAAATATGTAAGCGTTTGTAAATTAAGATAACAAACTGCTAAGTCAAATATGTTCTGTTCTCTTATTTGACAAATACGCCTTCACAGTGGCCTGGGAGGCTAGCTTGGCGTTTTTAATTCTTAGACTCTTAGGAGTTTTGTGTCAGAAAGAGGCAGTAGAAGGAGAGCCAGCTTTTAGCTTGCAGCCCAGCCCATTTCTCTTCCTTCTCCTCTGCCTTCCATCATGTCTGGTACGTAGTGTGGACACCCCTGCCCCCATGTCCAAGGCCCATCCACCCCTTCCTAACAGCTGCACCTTGACCACGCACAGGCCTCGTAATGTGCCCTCTGGCACTGCGGTCCAGCCCAGGCCATCTTTCAGAGGAGCGACCCAGGGGAGAGGGCCACGCAGGTCCTGGAACGGGGTTTGTAGGGGCTTATCCTGGGAATTCAGGAGTCCCGGGTACTGGGGATCATGCGGTCCAAACGGGGCTTGTGTCCTTAGCCTGTGGAAGGGCTTGCACCATGATACTTTCTAAAGCCCAGGGCTTTCGGGTGGGGGGCCCTCCTAGTCTGAGTCCAAAGGTGACACTGATAAGAGCCTAAATCTCACCTTAATCATAGGGCATTAAGAGGAGGAAGGCATATGCTCAAGGTGAATGGGCACAGTCTATGTGTCTGCTATTTTCCACCCTGAATTGTTGACTCCTTCCTGAAGTAGATGGCTTAGTCCTAGAGGACCTTTCCTGGATGTAGCATTTTCTTTGCCATCATGTGCTATTTTAGTCTCAGAATAGAATATTTGCAGCACTGGCGGAAATAACTTACAAATGGAGTGTCTGTACATCATATGAACCTTACCAAGGAAAATAATAAGGTATTATCTGTTCAACTTAAATAGCATTTAGAGAAAATAACTATCCCGGTTTGTATGTAGCATCTTCAAAATGAATATGTTCTAAAATTAAAATTCAAAATAATATGGAATTGTCTAAATTGACTTAACAAATCTCATTGATTATCAGTTTGGATGCAGTGTTAAATTAAATACTGAGGTGATATTTTCAAAAGAAATATTGTCTAAACCTCATTTGCTTTAACTCCGAGCTTGCTTTTGTTATGTTTAACTGACTTGTCCACTTTTCCTTGCATGTGATGCCAATTTTGTCTGAGTTTTTGAAATGCATGAATGTTGCCAAGTTATCAATGAGAAATATTATTCTCCTGCTACTTTAGTTGTTAGCTTCAGTGTTTATTTTAATAGTAAAATTTAGTATTGCAGGCTTTCTTTGTGGGTAAAGAATATGTATTATGCGAATTGATATTTTAGGAAACAGCACAGTTTACAGTTTGATCTCTCTCAGTTTTGACTTAGTGGACCCACTTCTCAGGATAAATGAGTAGTGATTCCTTTTTCATGGTTTGTTCTGACCTTTAGGAATTGGCCTAAATTGTCATCACTTCTGAGGTTGTTGAAGAGCTAATGGTAGCAAAATTCTTCTGTAAAGGACCAGAGGGTAAAACAGATAGTAAATATCTCAGGATCTGTAGGTCACATGCCTTCTCTGTCATGTACTCAATTTTGGTTTGTTTTATTTTTTAAGCTGTTTAAGAACATAAAAACCACTCTGAGCTTGAGGTCATACCAAAACAAACCTAGGGCTAGATTTGAAGGCTGGCCCTAGTTTGGGTAGCTGCTAGACTAAAACACCCTCACTTCATCTTCCTTGTAGGCAACAATGACTGCCAGGATTTTCATATCAGAGGACTTTCTGGACAGCTTTGCATGCATATCATTTATTTAAATTGAAAGCAAGGTCTCTATCGTGATGATATTTTTTAGCCTATTATCTCAGTTTTCAGAATATTTTTTTTCCAGGAATTAGAATTTTCTAGCCTCTTTTCACTGTTCACTATGACATACACATGTGTGTATCAGCCAGTTAATCAGAAAACAGAATCAATGTAAGTGAAAATAAAGTAACATTTAGAGTCACTGACAAAAAGTTGGATCTTGGTTGTATAAAATAAGAGTGATTAATTTTCAGAGATTAAATTGCATGGTTGGTCTTTGATCAGGGAAAAGAAAAGAGAAGAAAATTTAATGTTCCCCACTATTTTTTTGTCCTTCAGATGTTAGGAACTCACATTTGCAACACCAGCATCTCTGGTATCATTTGCATGTTTATTAAACACATTGCATTATGTTACTGTATTTTGAAAGTCATTTAAAATCAACATATTTTAACCTCCTGAAAGGGTATGTTGTCCAGTTGGGTGACAGTAGATAGGAACCTATCCCATGTAAGGGGTATATGCCAGTGGCATTCAAGGAGGAAAAGAATTTGCAATGAAACTTTTTTATGCCATGGTAAAAAGTCCAACTGTAGTTCACTGTCAAATTAGTGAGATTGGATAATTAGTCAAGTTAGGCAGACACAATTCACTTTCCTAAGCAATATATTTGCAAAACGAGTGACCCTCTCTTCTACTGTCTATGTTATTTCACAGTGGTTGGGAAGAAATTATAGTATGCATTTTATGATCCTCTGGTAAATGATATTGCATTTATTTTTATTTATTAAAAAAATGTAGTAATATCGCTAATTCTTAAAAGTGCAATAGTTACAATTAATAAAAGGACAAGCTTGTTAGTAATTTTTTTAAACTTAGTTCTATTTTCACACTTTAACTAAATTTCTAATATATCTGTAATATTAGTATATTCTCCATTGACTCTACTCTGATACGGCCTACGTTATAGAATCAAAAAAAATACGAATGTTATTCTGGATTATCTTTACACATGCATACTTAAGAGGCTATGCTCTCTCTCTTTTTTAAATTTCTGTGAACTTTTTTTTCTTAAATAAAACCCTCTGTACTCAGAAAATAAAATCCATTTCCCATGGTTCACCTGAGCCAGTGTCCTCAGAAGTAGCAGCCAGGAAGGAAAGGGACTCCCAGGTGCTGATTGTAGGTGGAGCTGGCGTGAGAATTGGTGCCCTCTGTGGTTCCACTGTCCTGGTCCACCTGCGCCATCCATACTTACCTGTTCCGGATAAAGTCATTTTCTTACGGGAAAGGAAGCACGTGCATTGCCATTTCCTCCAGGGAATTTGTTGGCGAGTAATTCTCTTTTCCTAGCCTGGCCCAGCCTACCACTGGTCAAATCCACAACCTCTCCCAGCACTCCACACCAGTTCTTCCAGCAAATCACTGGTGAGAAGAAAGTTTGTGTTGTTCACATGCTCAGGTCGGAAGGACTTCACGGATCAGTTCCAATTAATTCTTTAAAAAAACCATTTACTTTCTCGTCTGTTAGCTAGGTGGATTTTTGCATCTGTGATGGGACTTCTTCGGTAGTAGGGTGTGGCTGATACTTTGCCTACAGACAGCTGGACTTGCACGCAGGTCACCCTAGTGTTATCTGATGACTGTTTTGATGAAGAGGCTGGAGGCTGTCCTTTGATAACAAGATGAACTCCCAAGAAAAGGTATCAGTACCTCTCTTAACATTCTAATAGCTTTCATTCTTTCCTCTTGGTTCTCCCTCACTCAGAACCAAGCCCTGACAAATAATGCTGTTTCGTTCAGAGAATAACCAATAAATTACCTTGTTAGAATGGCTACCGTCTACAGAGCGTCATATTAAATGCTTGAGCGCAAATACTAGGAAAGATACATTGTACTTCATATTTTTCAAAGTGCATGCTTTAACATATGTTAAAGTAATTACATGATAAAATCCTTCTTCCCCTAAATTCAGAATTGGTTCTGGCTGAATCCAGTTAGGATACACTAAAATGTTCACCCTAAAGGTAGGAAAGAAAACAAAAAAATTGAGTGATGAGAGTTCTGCTGTCTGAAGTTCCTATTGGTGCGAATGTGGGTCACTTTTTTGGGTAATCAGTTGCAGGAGTATATGTCTCAATATGATTTGAATCCTGAGGATTTGTTACTTGTTAGAATTCAGGTTTTGGAAGCTGTGAGACAGGTTGTGAGGAATGGCAGGGTGGCGTTCAGTGGCATGGGTCAGAATTTTTTTTCTTTACTGGTAAAGCCCAAGGCAATGATTCATTTTTCTGATAATTACTTGATAAATTTAGATAACATCATAGAAGTGATAAAGTATACACAGGGCATTAATTAAGTTTCTTTTGAAGTTGCTTTAAGTTGTTGGGATTCAACAGGCCTGGTCATTGGAGTTCTCTTATTACACC